>NW_020229907.1:937471-1033195 GCF_003227715.2 Harpegnathos saltator
TCCAGCCTTATTCAAATGGTTCCAAACGGTTTTTTGTGCAATCTTTAGCTCTTGGGCAATCGAAATAGTGCTTACATGACGGTCGGACTCGACAATGTCCATGATTTTATCGATATTTTCGACAATTGGCCTTCCAGTGCGTGGTGTATCTTTGACATCGAAATTACCGGAACGGAATCGACGAAACCAAAATTGCGCGTGATTGGCTGTTACAGTATCAGGACCATAAACACTATTCACATTTTCAGCCGCCTGGCTTGCATTTTCGCCTTTATCGAAGAAAAACTGTAAAATATAGCGTATTTTCTCTTTGCTAGTGTCCATCTTTGACGCGCGCTCAACCAAAACTGAGTCAACTAATCACAAAACTGTCAGAAAAGTTTTTTTAGTACGAAATCTCATCTTTCTAACGCCATCTAGTGGAACCCGATCGGACTTATACAACGCGAGATACATATAACTAAAGCCGTCTATTGGAAAAATAATGGATTTCTTTTTACTACACCTAATATTTCATAAAAATTAAGATAGCAAGTTCTTCCTGGGTTCATTTTGAAGGTTAACGTAATATATGGCTATATGAAATAAAATTGCTACTTAATTCCAAAATGGCGGATTCAACATGGCGGACCAGAATGTGAAATTTTTTTGGATTTGATTAAAACTCACTTTTCAGAAGTTTTTCTGTTTCAGAGGCGCTGATAACGAATCCAAAGTTAAAATTTTGAAATTCAATATAGTTATATCTAATATAGCTGATAAAATGTAAATAAAAAAGTTCATTTCAATGTTATTCACATTTCGTGAAATTTTTTGAAGCACGGGATGGGACAGAGTGGAACTTTACGCTGATTTATTGAACACAAACGACACCGTAGTCGTGTATACAGGGTGTCCCGGGGGGCTCCCGGAAGGAAAGGTTAATATTTCATGGGGATATAGAATGAGGTAATATAAGGCAAAAATGTTATATAAACATGGTGTCGTTTATTACTGGTTTTCGAAATACAGCTATGTTAAATTACACGTCGGAATTGTCTAATATGTGTTGAAGTTTACTGCAATTACATTGTAATACATCTATCATAACAAATTTTCGAATATTTCGCCCCGTACTTCGATACATTTGTCACATCTTGTGAGAACGTGGCAGGTTGCGCGCCGGAGGGCATCTTGACGGCTCCTAATTTGATCAACAGCGGTTGATATTACACGTGCAATAAGTTCATCTCGTGTATTCACTTTAGTTTTAAACACCTCGCACTTTAACCAACCCCACAAGCAGAAATCCAGGGGAATTAGGTCGGGTGATCTTGGTGGCCACTATACTGTTCCACTGCGACCAATCCAGCGATGTGGAAACACTGCATTTAAGTGTTCTCTCACAAGATGTGTTATGAGGAGGTGCTCCATCGTGCTGAAAATATATTGTTCTTCGTATAGCCAGGGAAATATTTTCTGGTTGTTGTGGAAGCGTATTTTGTAAAAAGTCGAGGTAACTCTGCCCTGTCATACGATTTTGTAAAATAACAGGACCAATCAGCATTTCATCAATCATGCCACACCATACGTTGACGGAGAAACGAATTTGGAAATTCTGTATAACAATGGCGTTAGGGTTATCTTGCGACCAATGATGGGTGTTACGCGTATTATTTATGCTATTAAGCGTAAATGTTGCCTCGTCAGTGAAAAGTATGACAGGAATCAATTCACGATGATTCTGTAGCCACTGGCAAAACTGTAGACGTGTGGCTCCATCTCCTTCATGGAGATTTTGTACTCGTGAATGAAATGGGCACAGATGTTGGTCATGCAGTATCCGCCAGACACGTGTTCGAGGAACACCAGTACGTGCAGAGACCTTTCTTGTCCTAATCGTAGGGCTCCTTTGTACCATTTGCAGTACATTTTCTTCTTCCTGAACATTTCTCTCAACTCTACGTTCAGATGTGATGTGAGTACTGGGAAGTGTACTATTTTCACGTAAGCTGTTAAACACGTTTGAGAATACTCTTTGGCCTGGAATGCGGCGCATCGGAAAACGGCGATAATATTCTTCAACGGCTGCGGGAGCACTGCCATCACAATACCCATAAACATAAACCATATCTGCGTACTCTACATTCGAAAACACGTACGGCATGTTTGCAGTGTGTCACATACAGCAGGACAGATCATCAGGTGTGTTTCGTTAACCTTTCCAACTGATACACAACTTGTAGCACTCCGTTACGGTGAAGAATGAAATCTCAATGACGCGCCAACTTTAAATTCCGACGTGTAATTTAACATAGCCGTATCTCGGAAACCAGTAATAAATAACACCATGTTTATATAACATTTTTGCCTATATTACCTCATTCTATACATCCATGAAATATTGACCATTCCTCCCGGGACACCCTGTATGATTTTTCAGGCATATGTATTTCTACCTGTACTTTTCTAACGTCATTGAGTGCTGATATTTTTTTGTATCCTTGAAATAAAAGTGGATGTCCTTTGCGTTTTAAAGAACTATATTCATCAATTAATTGTTTTGCCAATTTGAGGCGGAAATGTAATTGCTCTTGAGTAGACATTTTTTCTTATACAAAATTAGACGTTTATAATTACTAAATTAATCAAATAATAAAAAATTCTATGCCACCACTTAGTTGAGCGCTTATCAATAGCATATTGCTTTTTTAATTGATCGAATCGATTCACGCTCCCTATGGTTTTATTATAGGTCACAACAGCAGATGGACAAGTTACAGTAATTTTTATACCGTTCTTATTTTTTGTTTATACTTCTGCTACATCTTTTGGATTATGCGTTGTAGTTAAACATGTCACAAGCTTCTTATTCATCCACTTTATAGCTGCGACATTTGTTTCACTTGGAAATCATAGTCACCTCTTTACATTTTATTTTCTATTTTTATCATGGGAGGTAACTTAACTCGATTACTTCTAATTGTTCCCATTGAAAAAATTCCCTTCTTATGAAGCTCAGATTGACCGTAATGAAGAAATTGTCGAACGCAACAAATGTTCCGGTTTGTTATAAGTAATATGTGGGAAGGTATGGCCCGTCAAAACATTCCCCCTCCACTCGACCCGCCGGCGCCACTAAACCACGCCCATCGGCTCTGGCGGGTCGAGTGGAGGGGGAATGTTTTGACGGGCCATACCTCCCCACAGGCAAAAAATAATCGACTTTTGAAATAAGCAAATTATGGCCGACATTATTAGGGAGTTGTTGGCAATTCTGGCTCTTGATCAGCTACTTAATTTGCATATTGCATTTGCGGAAATACTCTGTGAGCTCTGCTGGATTCGAACCTGGGAGACCTCTGGCTCTTGAGTCACGCGTCTTACCACTACGCTACTACTATTATACCCTGACGGAAACTAGTTATATAGCCTACATATGGAAAGTATCGATGTCACAAGTTTTGGAGAAACTCTGTAGGCTCTGCCAGGGCCACCAAACTCCCATGTATTATGAGGGGACAGTGTTTGCGCGCCCTCGCAAATTGAGTACCTTCGTAATCGGAACTAAATATCGATTTTGTACTATACTCAGTCGATAAATATGTTTAATAATACAGAATAAATTTTAACTTTTGTTTCTGTTAAATGGAAATAAGAAGATGACTTTTGTATATTTATTTGCTGATTTCAAATTTTTTTACCATTTTTTATATTGAATATATCTTTTTGTAACACATTTTTGGTAAAACGAAATAACAATGATTTTATTAAGTGAATACTTTTTAGTGTTTATTATGTTTGTTGATATCCTGATTCTGAATATGAAGTCCGAATTAAAATTAAAATAAAAGTTTTACATAGAGAATTTAACAAAAATTCAGGCGTATATCATTAATTATGAGTTCATTTTCAGATGCAAAAAGAATTTATTTTTCACAACTCTCAGAAAAGAATTATCTTATTTGAATTCCCTGTGCTATGTATTTTACATATTTTACAATATTATTCCATATTATTTGTAGAAATCAAAATAATAATATGAAATGATATTTCTTAATGCATTGATAAGATAATATTGGGCTACAAGTGGAACTTAATGCAGAATGAGGTAGATCTGTTACTGTCTTTAATTTCACACTCAGTATATCAGTATATCAATCAGTATATCAAAAAATTTAAGAAATAGTAAAAAGTATTTATTAAATATAATCGTTGTTGACCAGTATAATTAAAACTTAAATAGAAATAAAATTTGAAAATTACAAAAGAAAAAATAGATTGTTGTTGTTATAATTAAAATTCATTAAACATTTTGTTTACAAGTATTAAACATAATATGTCACCACAGTTCTCGAAAAATACAATAACTGATAAATATTAGCCTATGAGAACTTTTTGCTGTTGTTAGGTTGATTTTGCTTACAATTCTTTTTTAAATACCGTTTTGCCATCCTATTAGCTTCATTATAAATAAAATTACTAAACCATTCATCTTGCATTTTACCATTTAAAATGTTATTAATAAATTTACACCATTGTAATATAAAATATTTTGCTATTTCTTTGCTCATAATATTCTTAAGATTGATAACAATGCATCGGCATCAACAATATTTCTGTGTTTAATGTATTATATGTATTATATGTGTTATATGTATTAATTTGTTTAAAATTTTCGTTTCATGGCAAATATAAGAAAATCTTATTTCTAAAATATCAATTAATTTTATGATGGTTTCTAAAATGAGCTGGCTATTTATCATTTGTTCACATTCTGTGCATTTTCTTAGTAATTCATGACGCATAATATTTTGTAATATTTTCTGCGCGTCTATAAATAAATGTGTATCAGTTGTTTCTGATATTGCAGCTTCAGTACATTCAATATGTTTCTCTTCCTCTGAAGTTGTAATTTCATCAACAGAGAACATATTTAATAAAGCTAGTGATGAATTTTCTTCATTTCCTTCACAATTACCAGGTGTGTCGGTAATTCCTTTCCGGTTTTTTCGCTAAAGAAAACACATTATTTACAGTGGATAGTTAAAATATATTTATTCAAAGTATTGGCCATTTGATTCTATACATTTTGCCCATCTCTCAGGCAATTTATGGATGCCATTCCAAAAGAATTGTTTTTCCTTTGAGCTAAACCATTCGTCGAGCCATTTTTTAACTTCTTCGAAATCGGCGAGGTACTGCTCTGCAAACGCGTGCCCCATCGATGCGAAAAGGTGGTAGTCGGATGGAGCCAGGTCTGTAGAGTACGGCGGGTGCGATAAAACTTCCCATCCAAGTGGTTTCAACACTTCTTTGACTGGTTTTGCTGTATGAGACGGCGCGTTGTCATGCTGCAAAATCACCTTATCATGTCTTTGAGCGTATTGTGAACATTTTTCGATCAATGCACAGTTCAAATTGATCATTTGTTGTTGCTAGCGATCAGTATTAACTGTTTCTCCAGGTTTCAATAGTTCATAATATACGACACCAACCTGGTCCCACCAGACACAGAGCATTGTCTTGCGACCAAAGCAATTTGGCCTTGCAGTCGATGGGCCGCCTTCGCCAGGTGATAACAATGATTTTTTTCGCTTGGGATTTTCGAAATAAATCCATTTTTCATCACCCGTTACTATTCGATGCAGAAGTGACTTCCTTTCATACCTTTGAAGCAGCATTTCACTGACGATTTTTCGATTTTCCAATTGCCTGTCATTCAATTCATGTGGCACCCACCTTCCCATCTTTTGGATCTTTCCCATTGCTTGTAATCGTTCACAAATTGCTACTCGGCTCACATTCAACTTTTCTGCCAATTGTTTTTGAGTTTGTGTTGGGTCTTCATCCAATAACTCCTGCAATTCCGCATCTTCAAACGTTTTCGGCCTACCAGGACGTTTTTTGTCTTGAACGTTGAAATTACCACATTTGAATTGTCGAAACCACGTTTCACATGTTCTTATGGTTGGAGCATGCTCACCGTAAGTCTCTACCAGCAAACGATGACTTTCAGCGGCTTTTTTCTTTTGATTAAACAAGAAAAATAATGCGTGCCGCAAATGCACGTTTTCAGGCACAAAACTCGACATTTTCAAAAAATTATTAATCTATAACGCTGTTATTTTGGCGGAACGTAACTTGTGTAGTTTTGAGGTTAATGTCAGTAGAATAAAATGACATATGTATCAAATCATAACATTGCATACTTATGGCTAGTGACATTGTTACAAAACCGGAAAGTAATTACCGACATACCTGGTATAACAATCACGTTACCAGAGGTAAAACGAAATTATATAAAATGAATTCGCTCGAAATTCAACATGCGCTACAACATCTCAACGCCAGATACACAGGCGTCTATCCAGCCGACAGATTACCGAGGGACGGGATCGACGGCAATAGTCGCTAATACGGACAATCACGACCGTCCAGGACAGCACTGAGTCGCATTCTACAGGGTTTTCCAATTGTTGCGGATCGATGTTGGTAGCCTGTGGCGGCCATGTTGTTTTGGCGGCGTCTGTCTGTTGTTTATTATTCAGTCACTGATGCCAAATCACCATGACAAGTTACACGATTGAGCAGCACGTCCAAATGATAAAACTTTATTATCAAAATGAGTGTTCGTTAGTGCAAACGTTGCGCGCGTTGCGCCCATTTTACGGCAGACGCGGTGGCCCTTCAAAGTCGACTCTCCAACGGTTGGTAGCCAAATT
Organism: Harpegnathos saltator; assembly: GCF_003227715.2. Lineage (NCBI taxonomy): Eukaryota > Metazoa > Arthropoda > Insecta > Hymenoptera > Formicidae > Harpegnathos > Harpegnathos saltator. The sequence goes on from NW_020229907.1 coordinate 944,176, forward strand.
CGAGACGACCGGTTCGGTAAACGATCAGCCAACACCCGTACGTCAAAGGAACGCCAGATCGGCCGAGAACATCGCCGCTGTAAGTGAAAGTGTGCAGGAGAACCCGAGGCAGTCAATTTCTCGCCGTGCACAAGAACTCGGCCTTTCGCAGACTTCAACTTGGCGAATTTTGCGTCGGGACTTGGGCCTGCACCCGTACAAGATCCAACTGGCCCAGGAGCTCAAAGTTAATGACCATAGACAACGCTGTTTGTTCGCTAACTGGGCTTCGGAGCATTTGGAAGAGGACCCCAATTTTGGCCGAAAAATCATCTTTAGCGACGAGGCGCATTTTTGGATGAATGGCTATGTTAACAAGCATAATTGCTGTATATGGCACCGACGCCACCCCACACGAGGTTTAACAGGTAGCAATGCATCCACAAAAAATTACTGTTTGGTGCGGATTTTGGGTCGGCGGCGTCATTGGTCCGTACATTCTCGAAAACGACGTTGGTGAGGCCATCACCGTCAATGGCGAGCGCTACAGAACGATGATAACCAATATCTTTTGGCCCAAATTGAACGATATGGACGTGGACGACATGTGGTTCCAGCAGGACGGCGCTACGTGCCACACAGCGGACGCCACGATGGACATTCTGCATGAACGATTTGAGCGTATGGTTATCTCTCGCAGAGGTGACGTGAATTGGCCACCAAGATCGTGCGATTTGACCCCGCTAGACTTTTTCTTGTGGGGTTTTCTGAAGTCGCAGGTCTATGCCAATAAGCCGTAATCAACCGATGCCCTTAAAGTCAACATAACCAAGGTCATCGCTCAAATTCAGCCGGATCTATGCGGCAGATTCATTGAAAATTAGACCACTCGGATCCGTGCCACCGTGAGAAGCCGCGGCGGACATTTGAACGATGTTATATTCCACACATAATGGCATACATGGGCCTTTCAAATAAAAAAAGAATTTCGTTAATACCTCACACACAGCTTGTTTTATTCCATTGCAACATCGACCAGCCCTTATTGAAAAACCCTATACATCGATCAGAATGGAACAGCCACATACTTTGACAGCTACGGGATATCATCCCGGGACTCGCGATTTCTCCTGCGTCTTAGAAGAAATTCCTCCACTTACCGATGGAATACTTCTCAGTTACAGGGTCTCTTATCGACGACTTGTGGCCATTATTGTTGTGTTTTTATTTACTTTATGTGCAGGGGTTATAACCTCAATGCCTTTAAAAATTTGTTTACCAACCATTGCGAACGAAACGATCAGCTAATTATACGAATGTATAAGAAAATCTTTTGTCAATGTAAGCGCAATCACTAGATTATCTTATCCCTATGTACCAGGTTCAATACTGTATTAGAAAAATGTGTAAGAATAAAATGTGAATTTATTCTATAAAAATTTTGTATATTCCTTTCTTTCCGCCTCTTTTCTCTTCCCTGTGATCTTTAATTCGCGGTAACAAGACCCGTTGTAAACTTTTCGAGTTCGAAAGCGAGAGGACACAGGTAAAATTATTGAGGTAGACATAGACCGGAGGTATCGTCTTCTAACAATTGCTGAGTAGTTTTTATCTTCGAAATTATCTTTATCTGCTCGAACATGTGCACACACGCTCGCGCGCTTCAAGAGTAGGGGCCTCAGAGCCACGAGTCCGTAGGGCTTAGAATTTTCGAAATTTTCCACGCGTGACGTCAATACTCTACGTATCTATACAATATAGCTAGTTTCCATCAGAGTATAGCAATAGTGTAGCATATAAGACACTTGACTCAAGAGCCAACGGACCCTGGTTTGAATCCGAGGAGGACCTACAGGATTTTTCCAGAGAACACACATGTGGGGATAACCACACGCACACACACGCACACACGCACATACCTCACCCGTTTATATGACTACGTCGTAAAGCCAGTTTCTACCAGAGAGCAGCAGTAGTGCAGTGGTAAGACGGTTTAACTCAAGAGCCAGAGGACCTCGGTTCTCGAATCTGAGCAGGACCACAGAGTTTTTTCAAAACTTGTGACGTCGATACTTTCCATATGTAGACAATATAGCTAGTTTCCATCAGGGTATAGCTGTAGCGCGGTGGTAAGACGGTTTGGCTCGAGAGCCATAGGTCCCCGGTTCGAATCCAGCAGGGCCTACAGGGTTTTCCCAAAATCTTGTGACGTCGATACTTTCCGTATGTAGGCTATATAATAACTAGTTTCCATCAGGATATAGTAGTAGCGTTTTAGCGGTAAGTAAGACGCGTAACTCAAGAGCCAGAGGTCCCAGGTTCGAATCAAGCAGAGCTCACAAGAGTTTTTCCGCAAATGCAAATTAAGTAGCTGATCAAGAGCCAGAATTGCCAACTCCCTAATAATGTCGGCCATAATTTGCTTATTTAAAATTTATTATAAAGTCGATCAGTTTTTGCCTGTGGGGAGGTATGGCCCGTCAAAACATTCCCCCTCCACTCGACCCGCTGGCGCCGGTGGGCGTGGTTTAGTGGCGCCAGCGGGTCAAGTGGAGGGAGAATGTTTTGACGGGCCATACCTTCCCACATTCTACTGTTATAAATCGTTCATAAGGTTGAAAATAACGCATTCTCCTAAAGTATTATTGGAACTTGCATTTGATTTTTCTGTATAAATTTCGAATTTCGATACATAATCGGTTTCGGAGTCTGCACGACACCAAACTTTGTAGCCTCTGTGTATAGGTTTCATAGGCATATACTGTTTTAGTAATGAACGTCATTGAATCTAATGAATGAAAAAAATCATAGATTCATCTACTGAAGCGAAAGTTGAAGGCTTGTAAGCCTTTGCACTATTATCGATTATACCTTTAATGAAAGATCTAATATTGTGTAGTTTATCGTGATTTGGGTCATTTTTCGGGAGTTGAAGTGTGTTGTCATTGACATGAATCATTTCAATAATTTCGTCGAAATGATTAAGCGTCATAGTATTCGTAATAATGTTTACCTTTAGACTAGGATCAGAACTCCGGTAATTCTTTACTCTTGGCAACTGATGAAGGCCCATACAAATTTGAATCCCAATCCAGGCTTTCAATTCGGAAGCAGTAATATTAGTCCTTTTCTTCAAATCTTGAGATGTGTTCATTCTCGTTTGTACAGATTGCGAGTTTGAAAGTTTCTGCGAGGCATATTTATTAGTTTCAAGCATAATTTTCTCCACTAATTTGTCATTAAATAAGCATGAGAAGAATCTTTCTCCGAGTTATTATTATCTACGTTTATACTTACTTTCGCTTGTCTTGCAGTTTCATTATCGAAGAAAACCATACTTCCAATATCTTGCAATCATCCTACGTGCGTAATAATTTCATCATTATTTTCATTATCGTCTTGTTTTGATTCAGACTCACTGTCAGATTTCGAAATCTCATCATCATTTGAACTTCTGTTACTAAGTCGCCATTTGCTTCAGAATCGTCTGGATTGTTTGGAAGTTCTGTAGGTTCCGTTGAGTAAGACTTCTTTCATTTATACATGACTATTCCGCCAACCGATGATTTGAATTGAATCAAATTACTGATAAGTACTAGTCGTGAAAACAACTGATGAGGAGTAGCCGTGAAAACAACTGATGTGCAGTAGCCGTGAAAATAACAGATGAAACGTAGCCGTGAAAACAATTGATTAGAAGTACCTATGGAAATTGATATTTCAAATCAGCAGTCTTAAAAACTTCTGGAATATCATTCTATATCTGGAGTTTCATTCAAATCCAAGGAAATTTTACATTTTGGTCCGCCATATTGAATTTGTCATTTTTAATTTTGAAATTTTGACTACAGATTCGTAATCAGCGACTCCAAAAATCTCTGGAATATGAATTTTATTCAAATCTAAGAAAATTTTACATTTTGGTTCGCCATATTGGATTCGCTATTTTGAATTTTGAAATTTTGACTACAAATTCGTAATCAGTGACCCTAAAAACCTTTAGTAAGACTTTACTGAAGGATGTAAATTATCCCTAGAGAAAAGTCAGGCACGAGAAGGTTAATTTCACGAATATAGTATATAAGTTTTTAAAATTCTTGTCAGTTATTTCAATATATCTTACTACTGATTTTGTTCGCATATGCTCGAAAAGTTAAACAAAAGCGAACTGAATACCTTTATCAGAAAGATCGGCTGGTCGTTGACAAAGTTAGCAGGAACGACTCGAAGACTGAGCTGGTAGCTTAAAATTGATGTATTATAAAATATGATAGAACGTTGTAACTGTGAATAGATTACTATTCAGCAATCATTACTACTCAGGAATCTGGACAGATTGACGGAGGAGTTATTCGTTCGGATACTTCGAGTCAAATGATAATTACGAAAAAACAAATGAATGTCGGAAAGAAGAACGTAATGCTAAACGTAAGAGATATATATATATAGGATGGGCCATTTTTATTTATCCACACTAATAACTTTGAAGATTATGGAAATATTGAAAAGTGTCCAAAAAAAAGTTATGGGGATCGTAGGGGGTCAACTGCTGATGATCTTGACTTTGACTTTGAAGGGCATTTTCAAGGTCAGTTGAAGATCAACTTAATTTTTTTAAATAGCACAATTTTTTATATCTTTTTTTCTACTGATTAATTTTAATAACTTTTGTCTGAAATATTTTTATTTGTCTAATATTTTTTAAGATATTTAAGGAAAACTTGATAACTTTTTCAATATTTAACTTACGATATATCGCTAATCACTTGTCGAAAGCAAAAATGGTACATGACTTTTTTACTCTATTTAATTTCAAAAATATATTGTTATAACAGCGCCTTTACTTTTGTTAATTTATCGATCTTTGGAAATGTCACAATCATCAAATTAACAAAACTAAAGGCACTATTATAGCAATATATTCTTGAGGTTAAATAGAGTAAAAAAGTCTAGTAGCATTTTTTCTTTCGACAAATGATTAGCGAGATATCGTAAGTTAAATATTAAAAAAATTATCAAGTTTTCCTTAAATATCTCAAAAAATATTAGGCAAATAAAAGTGTTTCAGACAAAAGTTATTAAAATTAATTGGTAGAAAAAGAAGATATAATAAAAAATTGGGCTTTCTATTTTAAAATATTAAATTGACCTTCAACTGACCTTGAAAATGCCCTTCAAGGTCAAAGTTAAAGTCACCATCAGTTGACCTCCTACGAACCTTATAACATTTGTTTTGGACATTTTTCGATATTTCCATGATCTTCGAAGTTATCAGGGTGAGTAAATTAAAATAGTCCACCCTGTATATATGATATCACCACCTATACTACCACCTATCTACACATGTAGACCACCTGTACCACACGATTTTTTTTGTAAATGCGACATTTTAGGGGAAAATGTTTCAGACAAAAGTTATATGATTTCAGAAGGGACATATAACAATTATATTATTTTGTTTATAGATGGCACCACTTTCGAAATATTTACTGATCATTATTTTTCTTAAAGGGTAACACTTATGTAAAATTTTCAAAAAATCGATTTTTTTTCAATTCTTTTAAATACACTTTAAGGTCTTAGCAATGAAGTAAAATGGTTTTATAGCCAGAAAAGTTTTTTCTTTGAAGTTATAGGCTTCCGCGGCAAGCGCCTCAGAGTGCAGTTAGCCGGGTCGAGCGAGCGCGCGGTACTTCGGAACGCTTAGAGTTCATAGAATGTAAATATTTATATTTGCGGTTCCCTGTGACAATTCTAAGTATATATATGACATTAGTAATATATAAGTTTGAAATGTATTGATATAACGACAGCTGTTACAAGAACGCTAACCGCACGCGCATCGATCTCGATTTTTACTTGATAATACGGTTATTTATTATTTATTTTGTTAAGTTTTGTGCAAATGTTGCAATGAGTGGTATTGCAAAGAAAGTATATATCTCAAAAACAGGTTCAAAACATAATACGACTGCAATAAAACGAAGCAACGCGAAGAAACGGCACCCTTTGAATCATCATGAAATAGAAACCGAGAGCGAGAGCGTTGGTACCTCGGCAAAAAAATTAAAACTGTCCAATAGTGCGCAAGATATTAAGGTTAATGACTCTTACAGTTATCAAATACTAAACTTTGTGGCTGTTTTTTCGACAATATCGCAACTTGTGTGCAAAACATGCGGAAAAGAAATAAAATTCCCCGAGGCAAATAAACGTGGCTTGAGCTTCAAAATTGTGGTTTCTTGTGGCGTGTGCGAGGATACTTCTATTCCCAGTTGCAGTTTAATAAAAAATGGTTACGAAATTAATCGAAGAATAGTTTTATCAATGCGTTTATTGGGCATTGGCTTGAACGGTTTGATAAAATTTTGTGCATTTATGAGTCTGCCTCGGCCTATGTTTCAGTCACTCAATGAAAATATCATAAATACGATATCTATAGCCACAGACGCAGTTCGTACGGTAAGTATGAAGCAGGCAGTGCAAGAAGAGAAAAGATTAAGTGCCGAAAAAGTACAAATCGAGGGCCTCACTGTCTCCGGCGTTGGGTCGTGGAGAAAACGAGGATTCTCGTCGCTGTTTGGATTAGTGACGCTAATCGGCTGGAACACAGGCAAGGTCATTGATATACTAGTTAAATCCAGGTACTGTAAATCTTGCGAACTGTGGAAGAGAAAGGAGAGCACTGCAGAATACTTGGATTGGCTCGAGTCCCATGCTAATAACTGTCATCGAATCACGAAGGCTCAGCCGGAAAAATGGAAGTAGATGCGATGATCGAAATGTTTCAGCGCTTCGAAACTCTGTATGGTCTTAAATATTTTAATTACATCGGCGACGGCGACAGCAAAACTTTTAAAGGCTCATTAGATGCTCAGCCTTACGGAGACGTACTTATTGCTAAAAAAGAGTGCATTGATCACGTGCAAAAATGCATGGGTACGCGGCTGAGGAACTTGTAAAAACGAAGAAAGATCTGGGAGGAAAAGGCAAGCTAACGGGCAAATTAATTGATGAATTAGCAATTTATTACGATCTGGCTATAAGAAGAAACTCAGATTCGATAGAAAAAATGCGAGATGAAATATGGGCCACAATTTATCATAAGATCTCGACAGACGAACAACCTCAGCACGACAAATGCCCGAGCGGTGCCAACTCGTGGCACGTGGCAAGCTGCGAAAGTCACAGATAAATTATAAGCACAAACCGACGATGTCAGCACAGGTTTTTGATGAAATCAAACCTATATATTGTACCAATACCAATACATAGTACCAATACATATACCAATACATATGTACCAATACATAGACTTAAGCTCCGATGAACTGCTCAATCGTTGCTTGGGAGGATTTATTCAGAATAGCAATGAGAGTTTTAATGCCGTCGTGTGGTCGATCGCGCCGAAAACTTTATCGAGCGGTAAAAAAGTACTAGAAGTCTGCTCTGACATTGCCGTTTGCCTATTTAACGATGGAATAAGCAGTATTATGCAAATAATGCAAATTCTGGGCATCATTATAGGCCCTAACTGCTATAATTTCTGCATCGAGGCCGATGAACGACGCATTAAACTGTCCGACCGGTCTCTCAGCGATGCAGCGAAAGAGGCTCGCTTGAGCCTAAAAGTTGTGAGAAAAGATGAATAAGACGAAAATCTTGCTGTCTAAGGGCAACTGTATGGTCCTGGGATCGCAGACTAAAGGTAAATTCATTTTAAGTATAAAATTTTAATTGTTAGTCAAAGAATATTAACATTCAAAGCTTTAAACGCATTTTTCTTGAAACAGCATTTTTAAAGTTGGCTAGCAGTATAACTGAAACAATTTTTAATTGATTGACTTCAAATTTTAACAGGACTTTAAAAACTAAATTCTCTAGAGAAATACGTAGGATTGTTTTGATAAGTTAAAAATTGTTTGAGTTACAAATGGTTTTACACGTTTTTTTCTCGAAAAAAATTGAAATTTTGTTTAAAACTCCGTCATTTTTTCAAAAATCAATATTATCAAAAACGGCTACATATTTCTCTAAGTATTGGAGTAAAGAAAACAAATTTTTTTGTTTTTTGTTCTAGACTAAAAATTACGGCACTTATGCTGCTAGTCGCGGACCACCTTGCCGGATCGACTGCTTCCTTCATCCAGCTGCAGCTCTACCATTTTGAATATTTTTACCACTAAAAAATTATTTTTTGTACTTTTCAATATGAACAACAACATTATCAAAGTAATTTTTCAATGGCACTATTGAGAAAATTATAAAAAATCCCCAAACATAGAGTTCATTTTCGGCCGGTTATATAGGTGTAACCCTTTTAATGGAAATCTTAATTTTTCATTATATTATCGTTTTTTACCAATTAATTGAAATAATTTTATCTGAAATATTTTTTCATTTGCCTAATATTTTTTGAGATATTTAAGGAAAACTTGATAATTTTTTTAACATTTAACTTACGATATCTCGTTAATTATACGTCGAAAGCAAAAATAGTATTAGAACTTTTTCACTTTATTTAGTCTCAAGAATATATTGCTACAATAGTGCTCTAACTTTTGTTAACTTATCAACCTTTGGAAATTTCAAAATTATCAAATTAACAGAAGTGAAGGCGTTATTGTAACGATATATTCTTGACATCAAATAGAGTAAAATAGTTTATCACTTTTTCTTCCAACAAACAGCGAAATATCGTAAGTTAAATATTGAAGAAGTTACCAAGTTTTCCTTAAATACTTAAAAAAATATTAAGATAATAAATAAATGTTTCAAACAAAAGTTGTTCAAATTAGTTGGTAGAAAAAGATGATATAATAAAAAATTGAGGTTTTCATTTAATAAAATTGATGATCAGTGGATATATCTCGAAAGTAGCGCTATCTATAAACAAAATGCTATCATTATTTTATATCCTCCTTCAAATCAAACAACTTTTGTCTGAAACATTTTTTTCTAAAGTGTCACATTGACATTTGAATGATACCTGGCAACGAGAAACAGATCGTTCAATAATGTTCGACGAAAAAGATCATAGTCGAAAAGAGAAACCAATTCAATTAACGTCAAAAGCAGATATTTATCAAAAAAATATTTGCCGTCAATGTGTAGGTAGGATTGGAGAGGAATAATTATGAAGTTGGTTGAAGGATAACCAAAGCTGTTAGAATAAAATGGTTAATATTACTGAATAAAGTTTTCACTTTCTATGAAACAATCGTTTTCCATTTTCTGAAAAAAATCGGCAATCATTTTCTTTACAACCTAATATAATATAGACTCATTATTTTAATAAGGTGAAGAATAAATTGAGGTATGAGGTTTAGGTCCTAATACCTAACCTAGGTCTATGCATAAGTTCCTATGGTTTTTTCGGCGACTTAGTTATGTATATTAAAGAAATAATACATGTTTTATCCAAATATTTCTTTTTACTTGTTATAAGTTTGGACCATTTTTCAGGAAATAAATAGATTCATTGATTAAAGAATGATGCATCTTTCGATAACATGAATTCATCAACCCATTTTTGTATTTCAATCTCATTTTTAAATCGTACACCAGACAGATGGTTCTGCATTAATCGAAATAAGTAATAATCTGAAGAGGCAAAATCTAAATTATATGTCGGGTGTGGTAGAACTTCTCACTGAAGTTCCAATAAGATATCCTTGATCGTGGATGTAACATGTGGCCAAGCGTTGCTGTGTAACAAAATGATTTTTCGATTTCCTTTCCCTGTCTACAGCCTTTTTTTCTGAATTTTTTCGTTCAACCGAAACAATTGGCGACTATAGCGTTCTGTAGTAATCATTTTACCAAGTTTGAGCAGTTCATAGTAGAACGCGTCTTTCTAGTCTTACCAAATGCAAAGGAGAATCTTATGTCTGTGAATATTGCGCTTTAGTGTCGAAGTGTAGAAAGCTGTCCAGGGTCTAACCACTTCTTTTTAGGGTTTAAGGTTGTCATAATAAATGTATTTTTCATCTCCAATTACTATTTTCTATAAAAAGACTTTTTTTCGTCGAGCAAACAGTGAGATACAGGTGTTGAATCGGTTGCTAATAGCTCGTTCCGATAGTTGATGTTAACCACAGGACCCATTTCCTTTCTTTCTGGATCTTTCCCAATGCATGTAAGCGTCGAAGTACTGTTATGTGATTAACAGAAAGTTGTTCTGCAAGCTCCATAGACGATTGAGCTGCATCTTCGACGAGTAAAACTTCTAAATCCTCGTTTTTCATTTCTTAAGGTCATCCAAAGTGAAGTTTATCATTAACATCGAAATTTCCACTTCGGAACCTTTGGAACTAGAATTGGCATGTACTTTCAGACATAATATGTTTACCATAGATCTCGCAAATAATTCTGCTTGTTTCAGCGGTACTTTTTCCGCGATGAAAGTAATACAGCATGCAGTATCGAATATGCACCTTTTCGATCTCCATTTTCAATTAAATTAAAAATGTGTATAAGCAAACAAATGCGAACTATTATATATAAGTTCGAATTTAAGTTAACCAACAGCTTTAATGTAAAACGTAAAATATAACCTAATTGAAAAGTTTACGCATTCAGATTACAGCGCCATCCAAACTTAAACTCTGGAACGTATGTACAGACTTAATAATTTCTTGAAAGTTATTCTAGGTCATGATTTTATTTTAAAGTCGTTGAAGAAATCAATTTTATTCTGCATACTTACCAAATATATGTAACGATACATACAGGCGAGTGTATCGTTACGCTGACTGCCGCTGAACATCACGCGGCAGTCACCTGAGCGCGCACCCCCCGACCCGCGCTGTCACCGCGCCTTTCAACGCGCTCACCCGAGGCTAGCCGAAGACCCGGCAGCAACGCTCGGGAACGATCGGCCACCAAGCCGAACTCGCGGCGCCGCCGAAACGATCCTCGGCGAACGTCGCATAACCACTTGCGCTGGCAAAAAATTCACTGACGCCTGTACCAGAACGGTCCAGTGTAACTCACGATTAACCACTTGCGCTGGCAAAAAATTCACTGACGCCTGTACTAGAACGGTCCAGTGTAACTCGCTGAGAGGCGTCACACAGTATTCGATGCCTTACAGAAATCGGAAAAAGATTTATATTTTCTAAACTAATTTATTTTCGACCTAGGACTTTTAATAGCTTTTTGAAGGGAATATAGAGCGTCGATTGATTATAAAATTATACAAATATAAATATTTAATTTATTTATTAATAATCATGCAAAGTGTGGTATCTCTCGAAACAGTCTGGAACATGTAATGGTACAAGGCATTTCTTACATTCCCATATAGTTTTACTTCGTTTTTTGTGTTCGGTACACACTCTACACCTTCGCTGTGGATTCTTTTTGGCATTTGTGTCTGGCAAACAATCCCACCCGACGTGCCACGCACGTCGTTTTTGTTTCTGTGACAATCGCATGACAAGGTACATACCACGTCGTTGGCGATTCTGTGACAAAAGCATTACGACGTGCGTGGCACGTCTTTCCAGCGCAAGTGGTTAATCTCGATCAAATTCGGATTAATCAACGAAAGGAACCGAAGACGGAAAATGACGAGTATATAAACTCGACAGTTTTTGGCAAGAATCAGTTTTGGGATAGGCTTCAAGCAGTCTTTGGAGAGTCTTCCAAGCATCTGAGGAAATCCATCGTCTAGGAATAGCCGTCAGAAAATCTGTAGAGCACCTCCAGGAGATTGAGAGTTTCGAGTAAGTAATCTACCAGGCCGCCGCCGTCGGCATCCGTGATTGCTTCTTGTTCTTTGCGATATAGAGATCGAACGGCGAGTTTACCGTTGCTCCGGTATGTTCTCTGGAACGATTCTCTTTTGTACCGTCTTTGCGATATAAAGATCGAACGGCGAGTTTGCCGTTACTCCGGTGTATTCTCCGGAACGATCTTCTTTTGTGCCGTCCTTGCGATATGAAGATCGAGCGGCGAGTTTGCCGTTACTCCGGTGTGTTCTCCGGAACGATCTTCGTTCGTGCCGTCTTTGCGATATAAAGATCGGACGGCGAGTTTGCCGTTACTCCGGTGTGTTCTCCGGAACGATTCTCTTTTGTGCCGTCCTTGCGATATAAAGATCGAGCGGCAAGTTTGCCGTTACTCCAGTGTGTTCTCCGGAACGATCTCCGTTCGTGCCGTCTTTGCGATATAAAGATCGAACGGCGAGTTTGCCGTTACTCCGGTGGGTTCTCCGGAACGATCTTCGTTTGTACCGTCTTTGCGATATAGAGGTCGAACGGCGAGTTTGCCGTTGCTCCGGTGTGTTCTCCGGAACGATTCTCTTTTGTGCCGTCTTCGCGATTTAGAGATCGAACAGCGAGTTTGCCGTTACTCCGGTGTGTTCTCCGGAACACTCTCATAAATATATTTCTTTTTGTTTCTTTCTCTCTACTTCCTATAGGACTCAGAGTACGTAAGGATCGGTACGAGGGCAGAAAGAGTCGTCGCCCACACCTACCGACTGGCCGGCGGGGCCGCCGGCCCGGAGTAACTTCATCGGCAAAGCGCATCGCGACCTCCAAAACAAAAAGAAATCGCCTAACGACCGCGACTAGTAGGACCAGGGGATCAAGCCGTAAGGCCTTGCGAACCTCTCCCGTCATCGGAAATCACGCGACGAAGCGAAGCGAGTAATTACGACGATTGACGAAACACAAGCGCAAGACTTACGCTCGACGCACGGCCTACCTATTGTGTGCGCACCACAAGCGATAACGCGGCACGACGCGACGCGTTTTTACGCAGTTTCTTATGTACAGCGAGAATCAGACGAGACGAAGACTCGGCATTTAAATCCGAATAAAGGCCCGCGCGAAATTGCTATTTCAGCCACCGCCCACGAGTTTTCTTCCCCCATCCACTGTACCTTCTGTGTATTAAAATAATTACTATTGACGAGTCGACAGTCACGCATCTAACCGAACCATCGTCACGGAATACGGCCGTTCGCAGCGACGACGAGCCGAAGCGAAACAACGCCGCGCATTGAAGCGGTACCCAAACAGTGGGGAACCTCGCGAAAATAACACGCGGTCGTTGCGTGCTGAAACGATAAAAATAAAGCGTCACTGTCTACAAACATCGACCGACTTCGATTATTCACCCAGATCACCTTCTCCTAATAAAACTTCTGCGCGCGATTCGCTAACGACGATCGCGACGCAGGGGCGGATCGAAGAAGAAAAGCGAACCCGGAGGCACGGGCGTTACATATGCATATATTTTAATATTTATTCTTTGAAAATATGTACTTTTAATTGTCTTATCAAATAATGTTATTTGTAAGAATATTTTAATTAGCATATTTTTGAAGCACCTAATTTTTTAATGTTAATATCAAAATATTATTATTACGCAGATATGAAAACTGGCGCTCAGACTCAGGTTCATCCAGATACATTGCTTCGTTGGCTGCAGAAACAAGTTGCATTGTATGATAAAATTCATATCGAAGACATGGGTGTCTCCTTCAAAGATGGCTTAGCTATCTGTGCAATTATTCATCGATACCGTCCAGATCTAATCGATTTTTATAATTTAAATACTGAAAACGCTGCGAAGAATAATCAACTTGCCTTTGATATACTGGAAAAGGAATTGGATATAAAGCCGGTAAGTATGTTATGTTTTTAATCTATTAGATGTAACATTCTGAAATAGAATTATATTTCCATTTGTAATATGCACATATAGTTTGTAACATTACTTTTTTTTATTTAATATTACTCTGTAATTTTATAAACATGTTTATATTATATATACAGGATGTCCCATTTTAAATGTCCACTCCAAATATCTCTTATTTTTGATTTTAGAGAAAAATGGTTCAGACATGTTTAGTATGGTTTCGAGGGGGCCATAAAATGGTACCATTGATTTAACCTTGAAGAGTCATTTGAAGGTCACGTGAAGGTTACCTCAATTTTTTTAGATGGTATCCCCTATTTTTTATTACATATTCTTATAGCTGACCTCGGGAGCTTCCCAAAACACCATAATCAAATGTTTTTTGGTGAAGTACTTCTCGAGTTATAAAGCTCCAAATTTACAAAATTTTGATAAAAATACAAAATATTTCGTAAAACATTCACATTCCGATAGTCTTATCTTACATGATCTAACCAGTCAAGGCAAGATCAGAGCATGATCCAACCAGTCAAGGCAAGATCCGAGCATGATCCAGCCAGTCAAGGCAAGATCCGAGCATGATCCAGCCAGTTAAGGCAAGATCCGAGCATGATTCAGCCAGTCAAGGCAAGATCCAAGCATGATCCAGCCAGTCAAGGCAAGATCCGAGCATGATCCAACCAGTCAAGGCAAGATCTTCTTTTGTGTATAATTACTTAAAGTGTTCAAAAACTTGGCCATTTAATTGTATGCATAGCTCTAGTCTATGATGAAAGTCGTCTCTAACTTTTTCAAGAACACCTAATTTTTCATTAATATTTCTGCAAGCCTGTCTGATCCGGTTTTTCATATTTTCAACGATTGTAGGCTTTTGCGTATAAACTATATCTCTAATGTAGCCCCAGAAATAAAAATCTAGGAGTGTCAAATCGGGTGATCTTGGGGGCCATTCTTGAACTTGGCTGCCCATACCAATCCACCTATTCTGGAACCTATTGTTTAAATATTGTGTAACAGCTCGAGATCTATGAGCCGGTGCTCCATCTTATTGGAACCACATTCGTCTGAGTAAATCATTGTCGACATGTCTCAAGAGGTTGGGCAGGTCATCTTGAAGAAATCTTAGATAGATTGCCGCATTGAGATTTTCTTCAAAAAAATATGGACCAACAATAACATCTCCTAGGATGCCTGCCCAAACGTTAATGGACCACTGCCGTTGGAACTCTTGGCTTCTCTGCCAATGTGGATTAGCATTTGAATAATAATGGCAGTTATGTCTATTAACGCCTCCTCTATTACAAAACGTGGCTTCATCAGAAAAAAGCGTATCAGCAATGAATCGGGGATTTTGTTGGATTTGATCTTGAGCCCAGTTACAAAAGCGTACACGGCATTGGTAGTCCCTCTCTTCCAATTGCTGAGTTAGATGAATGTAATATGGATGAAACTTGTTGAGCTTGAGCACACGATTGGCTGTTGATTTAGATATACCGTGTTGCCTCTCAATTTGTCTCGTAGAGATTTGAGGATTCAAAGCAACGGCACCTATAGCAATCAATAATGTGACTTCATCAGGGCTCGATTTTCGCCGGTTTCTTCTAAGAAAACCCTGTTCAGCTCTGTCGCTGAGTCTTTTTTATTACTTTCCTATCAGGATGGCGTCTGTCTGGAAATCTTTCAGCATAAAGCCTTTCTGCTGCCGAGTAATTATTCCTGGCCTCAACCAAAATGAGAATGCGAATCATGTCCACAATTTCATTTGGTGGATAAGCAGCGATAATTATAAAGAAAAAAAGCGCCAAAAAACCAAAAATTCCTGTCTTATCAAAAGAAAGTTAATGGATAATAATATGCGTCTGTCTGAGACTTTGCCAAAATACCGACAGTTGCCCAAGTAAGAAATTTGAAACAAGCCTCTTGATATTTGTTTCATTAAAAGAATTTACAATTGCACTTTCACAATTGTTACAGTTCATTGATTATCAGGCAAAACAGGATCTCGTCTTGACTGACTGGATCATGCTCGGATCTTGTTTTGACTGGTTGGATCATGTTCGGATCTTGCTTTGACTGGTTGGATCATGTTCGGATCTTGCCTTGACTGGTTGGATCATGTAAGATAAGACTATCGGAAAGTGAATGTTTTACGAAATATTTTGTATTTTTATCAAAATTTTGTAAATTTGGAGCTTTATAACTCGAGAAGTACTTTACCAAAAATCATTTGATTATAGTGTTTTGGGAAGCTCTCGAGGTCAGCTACAAGAATATGTAATAAAAAATAGGGGGTGCTATCTAAAAAAATTGAGGTAACCTTCACGTGACCTTCAAATGACTTTTCAGGGTCAAATCAATAGTACGATCTTATGGCCCCCTTGAAACCATACAAAACGTGTCTGAACTATTTTTCTCTAAAATCAGAAATAAGAGAGATATTTGGAGTGGACGCTTAAAATGGGACACCCTGTATATATAAAATATTTTTATTTTATAGTGTGAGATTATGATTTTTGTCATTTAGTATATGTGATTTTATAGCAATGTGGCAAATAGAAAAAAATAAATTATATTAGTTTGTATTTCTAGTTTGTAGAAAATTAGTAGATTTGCCCATTCATTTTTTAGTCGCTCACTCCCTGTTTTCAGAACGATTAAGTTGGCGCTATGATGATATTTTAGTACTTGGAGTCGATTATCTGATGGACTAATGTCCTCTCAGTTTTCGAAGTGATTATTCGCCCCTGATCTCTTTGCCAACGCTAAACTGTCTTATCCATAATGTAGTATGGTTTTCGGTTGTCTTTGTCCTATAATCGATAAATCAGTAGGCTAATAAATTGTCTGCCAAACTAAGTTGAATCGAACTGACTTAAGTCGAACTGATTTGAACTGTGACTGAGCAATTTCCAAAGATTGACAGTGACTTTCTATACGTTTTTGCATTTTGAGCTTTTCATAGGCTCATCGTTTACGATTAATAAACGGATATTGTCGCACGTTCTTATATTTGGATATTCGGTTGCGTTTTGATAATGCGCTTTGGCGGCACGATCGATTGCGTTCGGACTAAGTCTGTTTTGCCCAAAAGTTGATGTAAGGTACATACACGTTAATCAGCGTGAAGATTAGTAAGCGGTGGTCAGTGCGGTTCAGAGAGGATGAGTTGTATACTAGTAATCTGGCTTCCAGCGCATCTTACAAGGAAACACGTGGAAGTGTCCTGCATCGATTTTGATAAACTTGAAATATGTAATAATTTAGACAAAAATGGGAGATATGAATTTTTTATATATGCTCTATCAGTCTTTTAAGAGATGAAATATTTTGAAAAAATGTCGATTTTTTTCTTCCGAAACATGCATAACCATACACATACACACACGCACACGCACACGTACGCACACGCACACGTACGCACGCGCGCACGTACGTGCGTACTGTTACGTTCCTAACGTATATTCGTATCTTTCCAGCTCTAGTCTGTTTACCTACATATGTCTTGAACATTCCTATCCCTTTTTAAATATTGTTTTATGATCATACCTACTTTTATGACCCCATCTCTTTTTTTTTATAGTAGTTTTCCTCTAAACTCTCTAAACTGGAGACTGACGAAAGCGTTCGTCAGTCTCCAGTTGTCTTCCTTCCCGTAAGGAACACCTTCCGTTCCTCTCGTAGCGTATATTTAAATATA
The DNA here is from genome assembly GCF_003227715.2 of Harpegnathos saltator. Lineage (NCBI taxonomy): Eukaryota > Metazoa > Arthropoda > Insecta > Hymenoptera > Formicidae > Harpegnathos > Harpegnathos saltator. The sequence goes on from NW_020229907.1 coordinate 961,505, forward strand.
TGTATATACATATATTCGAATAAACTCGTCTCTCTATAAAAAGTCTCTCCCCTATTCACGAAGAAATTATTATAATCATTACATTTCGAACGTAACATCTGTTCGGTTCCTTCCATGCACGAAAGTATTATTTACCATGACCCGACAGCCGCCACTTCGTCTCTTCAATCTTGCTTGTACGTTCAAAAATCTTCTAACAACATCGAAAGAAACCTGTAGAAGCCTAACTTAACATGTAGATTGAATAAATCAGCATTATAAAGTGAAAGAACGTCGAAAACATCGATACAAAAGAAAATTCGCGATTGCGGCTGCAATTTTGAGTCTGCCATATTGAAAAAAAGAATTGGGAAGAAAACTACCCACATATTTTTAAAGTACAAATGTTAATAACACAATCTGTGCAGTTTCCGGTGTAAAACAAAAATTTTTTCTACAAGAAATTAGTGATTTTTGTAAAAAAGAGGCTGAGAAAAGCGACTTTTTGTCTAAATTTGTCAGAAAACAATAAAAATTGATATTTTTGGGTTTTCTAAATGGTCAGATCGTAAAGAGCGGACCCGAAAACCCTTAGAAAAATTATTCCCAAAAAGAGTTATTGACGATTTCATTAAAATCTGTTAGCTCAAAGTTGGAGACAAAGTTTGTAGTATTCAGGTGTTAATGAGTTAATCTGTGTATTCAAAAACAGGCATTTCATAAACTTCAATAGCATTCACTTTAAGCCATCGTATCTTTTATAATTTTGACTTTCGGAATTTTTGCCACAGGAAACTTTCGATCGGCACCACCTAAACTACATTTTCATAATTGTAGTTGATTTGACCGAAGAAACTTCTTTCACATAAAATGTGCGGGGTCCTTTCTCTCGTTTGGGCAATACTCAAGAACATGCTTGCCACACATCAGTCCGCGTCGGTGGCTCGTGTGTGACTCTCCGTCTTTTATTATTCGTTGTTCAGGAAGATTACTCTTCAATCCGTGGTGCATAACAATATATTCCCACACTTTGTCTTTATGAAAATATACAGGATGTCCGGAATGTGATCATTAATATTTTGTGTACTGGTAGAACTCGTTAAAACAATTAAAAAAGTCCTGTGCCATTTCACAATTTTTTCAATATTTATTCCGTAATTAATTAAAATGTGTAAACGAATGAGCGCACAAGAAAGCGAGAGGACGGGCTCTGTGTATAAGAAGATGGCTTACTTCGCGCGGCGAGAGGCAACCGTAAGCGAGAAGAGGCGTGCGCGCGCGACAAGAAGCGAGCGCAAGCAACAAGAGGCAGCCGCCCAGCGCTCTCTACGTGCTCATTGGCTCACATGTTTTAATTAATAATTCGATAACTATTGCCAATTTGACATTATGGTACATGACTTTTCTTTTCGGCTACACCCAATCTACCAGTACACAAAATATTAATGATCACATTCCGGACACCCTGTATACAGGGTGTTTGATAGCTGATCATGCAGACGAAAGTTGGAGATAGATTGGGTGTAGCCGAGAAGAAAAGTCATGTACCATAATGTCAAATTGCCAATAGTTACCGAGTTATTAATTAAAACGTGTGAGCCAACGAGCGCGTAGAGAGCGGAGGGCGGCCGCAGTAAGCACGTAGACATTTGATACAGGCGGAGTCAATGAGTGGCGGTAGGCAAGTGCACGTGGCGAAGGGCAACGTAAGCGACAAAAGGCGATCGCGCGCGACGAGGAGCGAGCGAGCTTTTTCTTTATAGCTTTTTCCTTATAGCTCGCTCGCTCCTCGTCGTTCGCTCGCTCTTCGTCGCGCTCGCTCGCCTCTTGTCGCTTGCGCTCGCTCGCTCCTCGTCGCGCGTGATCGCCTCTTGTCGCTTACTTGCCCCTCGCCGCGCGTGCTTGCCTACCGTCACTCGCTGACTCCGCCTGTATGAAATGTCTACGTGCTTACTGCGGCCGCCCTCCGCTCTCTACGCGCTCGTTGGCTTACATGTTTTAATTAATAACTCGGTAACTATTGCCAATTTGACATTATGGTACATGACTTTTCTTCTCGGCTACACCCAATCTATCTCCAACTTTCGTCTGCATGATCAGCTATCAAACACCCTGTATAAATAAAATGTATTTATTTGTCCTATAATTATATAAACTTTACAAACTCTTAATAATTCTAAATACTTTATTTTTACACAATGTCTTATTACAAACAGTGCAAAAGTATTGCGCCAAAAAGTTTTCTTATGCATAAGAAAAATATATTATTGAAAAATAATAACAGAAAATGTCAACGTTTTTTTAAACTTAATACTTTGTTGTCATGCCTTTAGAAGCAATTACTGCAGCCCAAGGCGAGGCATTGATGCTATTAAATTAGAAATGCGATCTTGAAGTAAATTTTGCCATTGAGTTTGCAAATCTTGCCACAATTCAGCTTTATTGGAGTGTTTCTTATTTCCTGTACGTAGTTTGAGTTCTTGCCACAAATGTTCAATAGAATTTAAATCCGGCGATTGCGAGGGCCAGTCAAGAACTCGCATTTTTTTCACTATGAAAAATTCTTTTATTAGTTTTGATAAATGTTTGGGATCGTTATCTTGTTGGAAACCACGTGGCATGTTTCGAGTTGCATGTGGCAGCATATGCTGTGTCAATATATCTCGATACATTATAGCGTCTATAGTACCCGTGATCTCAACCAATGGACCAACTCCATTATAAGAAAATGATCCCCAAACCATCACGTTACCTTCACCATGTTTTACGGTAGGAATTTGGTATCTTGAGTTATATCTTATGCCTGTTGGACGTCATATATACTTTCTACCGTCACTTCCGAATAACTGAAATTTTGACTCGTCAGAGAAAAGTTCTTTTCACCAATCAACTTCAGTCCAATGTTCAAATTTCCTTGGAAAATCTAATCGAGCTTTCTTATTTTTTGCACTAATTATTGGTTTTTTTACACCAGCACGTCCTAAAAGGTCTACTTCCTTTAGACGTCGAAATATTGTATTTCGACTAATATCAGCAAGATTTTCTTCTCGTAGTTCTCGAGAAATATCCATGGCAGTTTTTCTAACATCTGCTATCGACTTTCTTTTAATTATTTTATCGACGCGCTTTGTAGTTTTGCAAAGTCTACCGTTTCGTGGTTTATCAGTTAGAGATTTCGTCAACTTATATTTAGTAATAATCCTGTTTACAGTACTTTTATCAATTAATAAGCAATTAGCAATTTCGCGAGAAACCTTTCCTTGTTGAGAAAGATTAATCACGGCTTTGCATAACTGAAGGCTTATATGTTTCGGCATTGCGGTAGACAATAGACTGAAATTTAGTTAAAGCAAATATTTACGAAGGAGTTTGCGACGTGATTTTCGCTCGCCGTTGGCAAACTGCCGTCGGTCCACGCGCCTCGGTCGTCCGCACTTGCACCAAAGAGTTGGGCGCCAGGTGCAGCGGGCTGCACCGTTCACCAACACGAAACGGTACACTACCCAAGACCGAGACACGCGAATTCGACGGGACCGGTAGCTCCGCGGTATTTTACAGTCGGTAGACGGGAGGGTTCGATCGGGAGTCCGGGATTTAGTCGGGAAGACACAAGAATCGAGACGCGCTTCGCTTATCTCAGTCTTTATTCTTTTCGGGGACCGGCACGATCCGACCCCTCGAAACGGTACACTCCGCGAGACGCTCTCGCGAATTCGAAACTTGCTCTACGCCGCTAACTAATACGAGATACGGTACGCCCGGGATACCGAAATAGTGAAGCAGGTGGACGGTCTTACAAAGTCGGGAACCTCCCGGCGGCGTGGTCCTTCGCTTTCCTTCCGCAACTCGCTCCTACGCCACGTAGCCACCCCCGGTAACTCCCTGGGCGCGTGGAACTCCACCAGAGCCTCTCCTCTCGCTCCCGGTAGACGATATTCCTCTTAGTTCGGTATTAGCCCGACACTTCTTTTTCTCAGCGATATCTTCGATACTCCAAGCGGTACTTTTCTCGCTTTAGCCGACAACAGACTAACGATCCCCGAGATAAGAGATAGGAGAGAAGAGAGAGCGAAGACGGGAGTTCGCTCTTTTATTCTCCGCCAAAAACAGTGTCGCTCCTTTCTTCATTGTTGTGTCTCGCTACGTTTCTCTCCCCGTTCCTCGTTTCATCTCCCAATACGGGAATCCTTCCGCGGATCTTTGTTGTTGATCCGCGGAACGGGTCTTGGTCTCACTCTCGCGCGTTCTCTCTCTCGCTCGCACTCCCGCTGTCGTGTCGCCTAGGCCGGCTTTGTCTAGCCGGCGTTCACGTTTCGAGCACGGGAACGCCGACCGTTTGGTGCGATATCCCTGCAGGCCTGTGGACAACGAAATCGGCAGCGAGAATCTTTCACTACGATACGGAATCGATAATAATATTCGTAAAGAAGCGCATTCACCTGGGGTGGCGGTCTGGCTGAGGGGTGTCGTCCTCTTCCCTCCTCCACTGGTCCCTCCGGTCTTGATGGGCGGCGCAGGAGGTCCAGGGGCACAGAGCTCGGGGACGCGGGACCGTTCCACCTGCGCGCTCCTATTATTAACACTAATTAATGCGGGGGAGGGCAAGGCGGCGCTCCCCCCTCCGTAATACTCGCGCGATGTACTGTTCGCCCCCCCCCCGCACCCCTACGTAAGGGCCGAAGGTTCGGCCTGGGACGGGCGCCTTTCCGGCTGCCACGTCACAAGTTTCATAAGAAACATAAACAAATTGGACTCATAAAGTCACAACAAGAATACGGCTCAATACTTTTGAACATATGTAAATATCATATGACTAAATAATTAGAAACTATGTAATTTCAAAATTTTGTAACTGTACTATTATTTGTAAGAATGTTATGTCAACTATTTTATATAATTAATTTTTAGAGCAAATCAATATATTGTCATGTATCTTAAAAAGACACTATGGCTCGAAACTTTTGCACGCCACTGTATATAGGTATATGCAATACTATGCCGCAAAGGGTTCAGGATAACTATTGAAGTTGTGCATAAACCTTCATAAAATACAGAAAAGAAATATCAGAATAAAAATATAAGTAGCTTTTCAAAATTGAGATAAATAATTTTGGGCGAAAAATAATTATATACAAAAGAAAATGAAAAAAGAATATACATTTTTTTGCCTTCCGTGCAACGTTACAATCTGTTTAATAATAAGAAACTCCATAATAAGAAACTCCAGTGAGTAGCCTCTTGGTCTGAAAAGTGAAATTAGTTAGAATTTAATCCAGTGATTAATATTTTGTGGTTGTTCTAATCTAGATAATTCTTAAGATTTTAACAACGTCAAAAGGTTCTATCTTTTGAGTTGTTTAAATTCAGCTTAATCCTTGATTAATAAATTACTCGCGAGAAAGTTTGAATGTTCTTGTAATCTTTTTGGTATCCTTCGATAGTCAATTTGATTTCTTTTTTTACAATGTTAATTTTTAGGTTATTAAGAATGTATTTGTTGTTTAAGTAATACGGTATGTCTAACATGACTGTAATACGAGTTTTGATTCGTAGTAATATATAGTTTTGATTCGAAATGGCTGGACTGACGAAATCGCTGTTGCTGGCTGAATCTCACAGTTAGATACTGTATGTCCAAATTGGTTTGAGAATTATTTTATAAATTGTTATTTTGCTATCCACTGATAATTTCTTTCCTATTAACCAATATATATTTCTTAGTTCTGCATCTAGTTTTCTCTTGGTCCAGATATGTTTCCTCCAAGTGAGTCTACGATCTATGTATATTCTTAAGTATTTAGCGTCATTAGCTTGCGATATCACTTGACTATTTAGTTGAATTGATGGACAAGTCTTTTCTCTTAGGGTAAAGGTAACCTGAATCGATTTGCTTTCGTTTGCTTGTATATGCCAATTTTGGTACCATTTTTCCATTTTAGTTATAATTTGTTGTAATGTACTTGAAGCGGATTCATGATTTTCATGCACAGAAAGAATGACAGTGTCGTTCACGAATGTGGCTGTCGTTATTTCTTTGTTGATGGGAAGGCTGGCCGTGTAAATTAAATAAAAAATTGGCCCGAGTATGCTTCTTTATGATACGTTCAACATGATAGGGTATAATTTGGAATAGTTAGAAAAATTTTTCGAAGACTTTGGAGATTACAGGAAGGATATTTATAGGCCTGCAGGATTTGTAGTCGTTCGGGTTTTTATCTGGTTTACGGATTAATATAATCTGTGCAATTTTCCACTGTCCAAGATAAAAACCTATTCTTATTATTGCGTTGAAGATTGCAGTAATTACTGTCTTTTTGGGAATTTTTTTTAGAATTGGAGCTTTGATGATATCATAATCTAATGTTTTTCTGGAGTCAAGGAATTATATAACTTTCTATATTTCTTGGGGACTTATTGGTTTTATGGGCGATTCGAATTGAGGAAGTCTTCAACGAATCTATAATTTCGCTTTCTTCCCCTTTATTAGTTACTGAGTGAGGTTGAAATATTTGGTAAAGATGTTTTGCAAATAGGTTGGCTTTTTTTATCGCTCCTGGTCCATATACCGTTATCTATACACAAAAGAGGAACGTGGTTTATCGGGCGTTGTAAGTTCTTGGTTACCTTGTACAACGAATAATTATTGCTCGCTGTGTGAGATAGATTTTCTAAATATTGTAGAGTTTTCTCCTTTGTGGTGTCTAATTATATCTTTAAATTTTTGCGAGCAATGATTGAATTTCTATTTGTCCCACAGTAATCTGGAACGTTTGCCAAATTCGCCTTTCGAATTTGGGTTTCTCTTCTATCTTTTTCTTAATAATCATAGAATATGTGGTTTGCATCGTGCCTTGTTTGTTTATTGTGAGAGTAGATTTCCATATAACTGAAAGGATAGTCTTATTAAATAATTTCACCTTCTCTTCGATTTCACTTTCAGTTTTAAGAAGTATCTTAAGATTGATATTGTTAGTTATATGTTGTTGGAAGATATCCCTAGTATATCGGTTAATAAGAGAAGTCTGAACTTTTTTCTTGATTACTTAGGTGCTAATTAATGCGGAGAATGATCAGAAGACAAATCCGAATAAGATTCAATTTCAATATAATTATCAGTGGTGCCCTTAGATATAAAGAAATCCAATAAGTCTGACGTTTTATTCCTGTCGGTAGACCAGCATGTTAGTGGCCAGTTCGTCAATGGAATGGCATCGAAGGCTATTGATTTGCATTGCATTTATAAGTTGTCTTCCTCTTTAGAGTATAAGTCTGGATCCCTAGTATTGGTATTTTGCATTCCAGTCTACATCGGAGATAAATTTTGGACCTAGGTTTATGAAATATTCGTTGAATTGCTCCTTGCTGACTATGTGCTTTAGTGACTGATATTGTGATAGTGCCGTTTGTTCCCTCAACTACTATTGAGGTTGCTTATAAGAAATCTTTATCATAGTTTTGAAATAAATAATGTTTTATTGTATTTTTAATTAAGATTCCTGTACCGTCTTAAGCATTTTCTGAAAGGTAGTTGGTAAGGTAGCATGCATAGTTTTTTAATTTAAAGTAATTCTTATTGGTGAATCTGGTTTCAGAATTTAGCATAATATTGATTTTATTAATTTTTATGAAAAGTTCTAAGTCCTATCTCCGACAGGCCGTTGACGTTTCATTGAAATATTCGTAAAACTGAATTTGTTTTTGATATTTTAAAATGTTGCTGACTAGCTAAATCATTCGATCTACCATTTTATTCATCACTTTTTTAATTAATATTTCAAATTTGTTGAAGGCTTTTTCTAGGGTTTGTTCTATATCAATGTTTTGATCCCATTGATTATTGGATGCTTTTAAGTAACGGTATTGTTGTATAGTTTTACTGCTTGTAAGTATAAGTAATTTCTTTTTAAAGGGGTAATTGCTTGTCCGTTAATTTCTTCTGCTTTTGTTGTTTTTGAGGTTGTATTGAGGTTCTCCTGTGTGTTTTAGATATGACCTGGTTTTTATACAGTCCTATTTTAATATCCCATTTTAATAGTACATTTCGATTATCATTGCAGGAAGTGTTTGGATGGAAAAATGTTTTAGACAAAAGTTGTATGGTATCGAGGGGGACATAAAATGGTGCCATTAGTGTGACCTTGAATAGTTGCTTGAAGGTCAGGTGAAGGTCACTTTCAATTTCTTAAACGGAACTACCTATTTTCCATGACATATTCTTTTAGCTTACATCGAGAGCTTTCTAAACACTTATAATAAAGTACCTTTTTGTTAAATACTTTTCAACTTATAAGGCAAGATCGGGGCACGGTCTGGCCGATCAAAGTAAGGCGGTAAACGACCCAACCAGTCAAGGCAAGACCGATAAACGACCTAAAATCCAGAAAACGATAGAGAAAATTTTACGTCAAAACATATCGTTCTTCGGACTTCTATTCAACACACGTTACAGACAATTGTTAGTGTCATCACGCAGTTTCTGACCTAAACAAACATTGGAAGTTTATTCATTGTAAGAAAAGCAGTCAAACGTATATTATTATCTACTAACTTTTTCTTGTTAGGATAGAAACTTTTTGTATTAAGTCTATGCATAATTCCGTAGCGAAAATCGAATAAATTTCAAACGCAAAATATTTAGCAAATAAAGCAATTTTAATCAACTAAATATGTTCCATTCTGTTCAATGACTTTCTGCCATCTCTTCACGAGCTTCATTATCCCTTCTTCATAGCAGTCCTGAGATCTTTGGGCAAAGAAGTCATCCAAGTGGTTTTTGAAGGCGTCCAGGGAACTGAAGGTTTGTTTTATTATTCAAATTCTGTAGCGCCCGGAACAAGTGATAGTCTGAAGGTGCAAGGTCTGGACTATACAGTGGGTATACCAAAACATCTCACCGCCGCAATAACTTTTGCTGAGTCATCAGAGAAACGTATCTAGCGTTGTCCTGGTGGAACATAACGCTCCTTCTGTTTGCCAATTCGGGCCACTTCTGATCGATTGTTCACTTTAATTTGGTCAGTATTTGGTCGAATCAATCGTTTTATTGGGTGGCAGCAGCTCATAATAGACGATTCCTTTTCAATCCCACCAGATACAGAGCATGACCTTCTTCGGGTGTAATCCAGCCTTTGCGACCGTTTGAGCAGCCACCCCGTGCTTTGACCATGATCTTTTTCGACCGACATTGTTGTAAACAATCCATTTTTCATCGCCAGTGATCATCCGTTTTAAAAATGGTTCATTTTGATAACGTTTGAGTAGCAAATCGTAAGCTGAAATTCGGTCCTTAAATTCTTTTCGCTCAGTTCGTGCGGCACCCAAACATCAAGCTTGTTTACCATCCCAAGCTTCTGTAAATGTCTCGAAACAATTGATTGGTCAATGTTGAGGTTATGTCCGATCTCTATAGTCGTCAAATGCCGATCGGAGTCGATTAAAGCCTTGATTTGATCGACATCAGTAGTGACAGGCCAAACGGGCGAGAAGCATCTTGAGGATCAAAATATCCACAACGAAATTTTGCAAACCACTTCCGACACACACTTTCGCTTACGGCATTCTCTCCGTACACAGCGCATATCTTTTTGTGAGTTTGCGACGCGTTTTTTCTTTTCGGAAATAAAAGAGCGAAATGTACCGAAAAAACAATATACACCGAAATTAACAATGCCTCTCTCTGTAGTCGCCGTGCGCTCGAGATAGCATTAGAGATGTCACTTCCGAACGACATCTCTCAACGTTATCTGGGGAGGGGAGAGTGTCGTGAGCGTGGAGCGTCAGATAGCTCAGTGGTCTAGAGCAGTCGCCCGGCAAGCGAAAGACCCGGGTTCGATTCCCGGTCTAGCGACTACCGCGCTCTCGATATTTTTCTCTCCTCGGAACGAAAAATGAGATGCAGGTCCCGAACGCACGGCGTCCCGTCGCCACCTAGTACGCCCTCCTTCTTTCATGGTCAAATGCCGATCGGAGTCGATTAAAGCCTTGATTTGATCGACATTAGTAGTGACGGGCCAAACGGGCGAGAAGCATCTTGAGGATCAAAATCTCCGCAACGAAATTTTGCAAACCACTTCCGACACACACTTTCGCTTACGGCACTCTCTCCGTACACAGCGCATATCTTTTTGTGAGTTTGCGACGCGTTTTTTCTTTTCGGAAATAAAAGAGCGAAATGTACCGAAAAAACAATATACACCGAAATTAACAATGCCTCTCTCTGTAGTCGCCGTGCGCTCGAGATAGCATTAGAGATGTCACTTCCGAACGACATCTCTCAACGTTATCTAAGGAGAGGAGAGTGTCGTGAGCGTGGAGCGTCAGATAGCTCAGTGGTCTAGAGCAGTCGCCCGGCAAGCGAAAGACTCGGGTTCGATTCCCGGTCTAGCGACTACCGCGCTCTCAATATTTTTCTCTCTTCGGAACGAAAAATGAGATGCAGGTCCCGAACGCACGGCGTCCCGTCGGCACCTAGTACGCCCTCCTTTTTTCATGGAGAGGAGGCATTGTTTTTTCCTTCCATGTTCAAAATATAATTAAACTTCGTATACGTTACGGATCTCGATGAATACTTTCTTAAAATGTCACAAATTTTAGTTTTCACTTAACCACTTGACTGTGGATGATGTGTATAGCCGTATGAAAAAGTCGTGCCACCAGTGTGGATGACGTACCAGGTGTGTCGGTAATTCCTTTCCGGTTTTTTCGCTAAAGAAAACATGTTATTTACAATGGATAGTTAAAATATATTTATTCAAAGTATTGGCCATTTGATTCTATACATTTTGCCCATCTCTCAGGCAATTTATGGATGCCATTCCAAAAGAACTGTTTCTCCTTTGAGCTAAACCATTCATCGAGCCATTTTTTAACTTCTTCGAAATCGGCGAAGTACTGCTCTGCAAGCGCGTGCCCTATCGATGCGAAAAGGTGGTAGTCGGATGGAGCCAAGTTGGAGAGTACGGCAGGTGCGATAAAACTTCCCATCCAAGTGATTTCAACACTTCTTTGACTGGTTTTGCAGTATGAGACGGCGCGTTGTCATGCTGCAAAATCACCTTATCATGTCTTTGAGCGTATTGTGGACGTTTTTCGATCAATGCACAGTTCAAATTGATCATTTGTTGTTGGTAGCTCAGTTGGTGGATCAGTATTAACTGTTTCTCCAGGTTTCAACAGTTCATAATATACGACACCAACCTGGTCCCTCCAGACACAGAGCATGGTCTTGCGACCAAAGCGATTTGGCCTTGCAGTCGATGGGCCGCCTTCGCCAGGTGATAACCATGATTTTTTTCGCTTGGGATTTTCGAAATAAATCCATTTTCCATCACCCGTTACTATTCGATGCAGAAATGACTTCCTTTCATACCTTTGAAGCATCATTTCACTGACGATTTTTCGATTTTCCAATTGCCTGTCATTCAATTCATGTGGCACCCATCTTCCCATCTTTTGGATCTTTCCCATCGCTTGTAATCGTTCACAAATTGCTACTCGGCTCACATTCAACTTTTTTGCCAATTGTTTTTGAGTTTGTGTTGGGTCTTCATCCAATAACTCCTGCAATTCCGCATCTTCAAACGTTTTCGGCCTATCAGGACGTTTTTTGTCTTGAACGTTGAAATCACCACATTTGAATTGTCGAAACCACGTTTCACATGTTCTTATGGTTGGAGCATGCTCACCGTAAGTCTCTACCAGCAAACGATGACTTTCAGCGGCTTTTTTCTTTTGATTAAACAAGAAAAGTAATGCGTGCCGCAAATGCACGTTTTCAGGCACAAAACTCGACATTTTCAAAAAATTATTAATCTATAACGCTGTTATTTTGGCGGAATGTAACTTGTGTAGTTTTGAGGTTAATGTCAGTAGAATAAAATGACATATGTATCAAATCATAACGTTGCATACTTATAGCTAGTGACATCTGTTACAAAAACCGGAAAGTAATTACCGACATACCTGGTATATACACGCATCGAAGAAAAAAAATAGTAAAACTATTGTTTTCCGCATACAGGTGCGTATCTATATATTTTTGGAGTCGCTGAATCCGAATTTGATATCGAAATTTCGAAATTCAAAATGGCGGATCCAACATGGCGAGTCAAAATTATAAAAATAATCGGATTTTTATGAAAGTGGGTATCTATATGTTTTTGGGGTCGCTGAATCCGAATTTGATATCAAAATTTCGAAATTCAAAATGGTGGATCCAACATGGCGAGTCAAAATTATAAAAATAATCGGAATTTTATGAAAGTGGGTATCTATATGTTTTTGTGGTCGCTGAATTTGATATCAAAATTTCGAAATTCAAAATGACGGATTCAACATGGCAAGTCAAAAGTATAAAAATAATCGAATTTTTATGAACGTGGGTTCTATATATTTTTGGGGGCGCTAAATCGGAATTTGATATCAAAATTTCGAAATTCGAAATGGCAGATCCAACATGGCGAGTCAAAATTATAAAAATCATGAAAATCAAATTTTCAAAATTTAGTTCCGCCGTTTTTAATTTTAAAATTTTGATATCAAATTTGGATTCGGCGATCCCAAAAACATAAAATACCGACTTTCATTAAAATCTGATTATTTTCATAATTTTGACATACAATGGTCGATCCGCCATTTTGAGTTTTGAAATTTTGATATCAGATTCGGATTCAGCGACCCCAAAAATATATAGATACCCATTTTCATAAATGTCCGATTATTTTTATAATTTTGACCCATATTGGATGCGCCATTTTGAATTGCGGAATTTTAATATCAAATTTGGATTCAGCGACCCCAAAAACCTTTATTATATCATAAAGAATATCATATATCATAAAATATCATAAAGAAAATTCGACATTTTCCCCAACATAAAAATGGCACGACTAATACATTTCTGCCTCCACAGTCAAGGGGTTAATGTACGGTACTTCATATGTTTGACACATGTGCGAGCGGAAAGCAACTGCAAAAGAGCTGTGTGAACTTAACACCTGACTTTTTAAAAATTAACTTTTCTGCATAAAAAAGGTTAGATTTTCGTATGTAGTTGTTTGTAGTAACATTAATTTCGTTTGTAGTTCTACCGTCTAAAAAATATAAAAATTTAGAAAAATGACACCCACCCGACTTTGAGATATCTCAAATCCGCTCTCGCAGCCTTCTTTAGAATCGTTTGTAGTTGTTTGTAGTGCTTTCCGTTTCGTTTGTAGTTGAACCGTTCAAAAGTTGTAACAATTTAAAAGAACGCCCAAGAGGCGATTTTGTCAATTTTTGAGATATCTCAAATCCGCTTTCGCAGCCTTCTTTAGAATTGTTTGTAATTGTTTTTAGTGCTTTCCGTTTCGTTTGTAGTTGAACCGTTCAAAAGTTGTAACAATTTAAAAAAACGCCCAAGTACGATTTAACGACTCAACTACAAACGAAACGGAAAGCACTACAAACAACTACAAACGATTCTAAAGAAGGCTGCGAAAGTGGATTTGAGATATCTCAAAAATTGACAAAATCGCCTCTTGGGCGATTTTTGTAAATTGTTACAACTTTTGAACGGCTCAATTACAAACGAAACGAAAAGCATTACAAACAACTACAAACGATTCTAAAGAAGGCTGCGAAAGCGGATTTGAGATATCTCAAAAATTGACAAAATCGCCTCTTGGGCGTTTTTTTAAATTGTTACAACTTTTGAACGGTTCAACTACAAACGAAACGGAAAGCAGTACAAACAACTACAAACGATTCTAAAGAAGGCTGCGAGAGCGGATTTGAGATATCTCAAAGTCGGGTAGGTGTCATTTTTCTAAATTTTTATATTTTTTAGACGGTAGAACTACAAACGAAATTAATGTTACTACAAACAACTACATACGAAAATCTAACGTTTTTTATGTAGAAAAGTTAATTTTTAAAAAGTCGGGTGTCAAGTTCACACAGCTCTGCGAACGACATCTGTTGAAATTTCGCTACGGAATTATGCATGGACCCAAAACTTTTGCAAAGTTTGTTGTTTCCTTATTATAATTGTTTTTTATTATAATTATAGCTGATTATCCACCAAATGAAATTGTGGATATGATTTTTATGTTAGGTGAGGTCAGAAATAATGACTCGGCAGCAGAATTCAGCTTTATGCTGAAAAATTCCCAGACAGACACCATCTTAATAGGAGGGGTAATAAAGAAACTTTGTGACAAAGCTGAACAGGGCATTCTTAAACGAATACATCGAAAATCGGGCTCTAATGAGGTTGGCTGTTGTAGATGCCGTTGTTTTGAATCCTCAAATCTCTACGAGACAAATTGAGAAACAACACGGTATACCCAAATCAACAGTCAATCATGTGCTCAGGGCCAACAAGTTCCATTCATATTACATTCACCTAACCCAACAATTAGAAGAGAGGGACTTTCAACATCATATACGTTTTTGTAATTGGGCTCAAGATCAAATCTGAGCAAATCCTCGGTTCATAACTGAAATCCTCTTTTCTGATGAAGCCACGATCTGCAACACAGAAGGCGTTAATTTACATAACTGTCATTATTATTCAACTGTGAATTTACATTGACAAAGAAGCTGAGAGTTCTAAAGACAATGGTCTATTAACGTTTGGGTAGGCATTCTGGGAGATATGATTATGGGTCCATACTTCTTTGAAGGAAACGTCAATACGGCAAACTATTTAAGATTTCTTCAAAATGACCTGCCCAATCTATTGAGATATGCCGATAATGACGTATTCAATTGAATGTGGTTTCAACAAGACGAAGCACCGGTTCATAGATCTCGAGCCGTAATAGAATACTTAAATGAAAGATTCCTGAATAGGTGGATTGATATAGGCAGCTGAATTCAAGAATAGCCTCCAAGATCACTTTACTTGACGCCTTTAGATTTTTATTTCTGGGGATATATTCAAGATAAAGTTTTTTCGAAACAATCTACGACTGCAGCAAATGAAAGACCGTATCAGACAAGCATGCAGAAATATTAATGCAGGTGTTCTTAAAAAAGTTAGGGATATATTTTCGATATAGATTGGAGCTATACAAGAAAATGGCCAGGTTTTCGAATACCTAAAGTAATTAAACGCGAGCTCAGATCTTGCCTTGACTGGCTGGGTCATTTACCGATCTTGCCTTGACTGGCTGTGTCGTTTACCGATTTTGCATTGACTGGCTGAGTCGTTTACCGATCTTGCCTTGACTAGCTGGGTCGTTTACTGATTTTGCCTTGACTGGCTGGGTCGTTTACCGATTTTGCCTTGATAGGCTAGGTCGTTTACCGATCTTGCCTTGACTGGTTGGGTCGTTTACTGATCTTGCTTTAACCGGCCAGATTGTGCCCCGATCTTGCCTTATAAGTTAAAAAGGATTTAACAAAAAGATACTTTATTATAGGGTTTGAGAAAGATCTCGATGTAAGTTAGAAGAATATGTCATGAAAAGGTGGTTCCATTTAAGAAATTGAAGGTGACCTTCACCTGACCTTTAAGCAACTATTCAAGGTCACACTAATGACACAATCTTATGTCCCCCTTGGACCCATACAACTTTTGTCTAAATCATTTTTTCATCCGAGCGCTTTCTGCAATGATAACACAGCCCCACAAAAAAGTGGTCAGTGCCTAAAACCGGACAAGTATATTCTTATGTATTTTGATCCGCTGAATCCAAATCCGAAATCAGAATTGGACAATTGCTAGCTTTATCATCCCTAACCTCAAAAAACTTATCATAACTTTACTGAACAAAATTAAACTGTATATGGTTGAATTCAGCTTAAAAAATGCTACAATGCTTGTCATTACAAAAATTTTCAATTTGCAAAAGTAAAGATAGTGGGAGGGGATATAAAAAAATATAATATTTTTAAGAAATTCAACTACACAGTTGTAAGGACCGTCAAAAAACCATACAACTTTTATCTGAAACATTTTTTTGTATCTTTTATAGTTTTTGAAATATACTCTCTGAAAACCAGGTACACCAATATACCTTGTAAGGGTGATTTTAACCCCTTATGTGAAATTGGGCACGTATAAAAAAATACATGTCTCTTATTTTTAGCTACTCCACAACATATAATATATAATATATACTAGTATATAATATATACTATATAATATATACTAGTACAAATGAATAATCCAAATTATTTTAAGCAGTTATGAAATCAATTTTAAGTTGAATAGATATTCTCGCTCTTTTATGATTATGCAATATTGACATATAGCTATTAAAAAGAACATATAGTTTGGCGAAAGGCCCAACATAACCTTCAAAAGTATTCAGTTCAGTACAATCGAAAATGGCAACGGATAAGGTGCATATCCGACACTGCATTCTTTACGAATTCTAATAAGGAAAAAATGCTGCAAGAGCATGCGAATCGATTTGTTCCTTTCTCGGCGAAAGTGTTGTATCGTACGATGTGTGTGCATTTTGGTTTAAGCGGTTTTAAGAGCGGTAATTTCAGTCTAATCGGCCAACAACGCCCTGGAGGCCCTCCGAAGTGCGATAATGATGATTTGGAACAACTGCTCGCTGAGAATTCGGCACAAACACAAAAAGAGCGTGCAGAACAGTTGGGAGTAACGCAGCAAACGATTTCCAAACGCCTACATGAGATGGGAAAGATCCAGAAAAAAGGAAAATAGGTTCCGCATGAACTCACTGAAACCAATAAAAATCAACGAGTGGCAGCGTGTCTTTCTCTTCTCAATAAGCAGCGTCGAAAGTCTTTCTTGTGGAAAATCATACGCGCGATGAGAAATGCCCAGCAAACACGGTGACGTCGAAATGACGTACCTTTTGCGTCACTTGTTACGTCATTAGTAACCAAGAAAAAACGTTATAAAGACGTATAAATAACGTCGAAATGTCACATCCCAATGACGTGATTTTAATTCGTTTTAAAGACTTCACTATGTACCAAACAGAAACGTCACTAATACGTCACTAATACGTCATTAATACGTTTTAATGACGTAAAAAACACGTTGCAGTATAGGGTAAAAAGCATCTGCGTATACACAGGTACAATAATTTTCAATAGTTTAAATACCAAATAATTTAATATATTTTTATAAATAGCAAAACAATCTGTGAGAAAAATATACATTGTATGCTTATAATACTATATACTCTTACATACTTTAAAAATATAGTTGAGGTACATTTTCTCTTATCCTATAAGTATGTTGCCAGTGGGGAATGACTGATCATGATCAATCTGAAGTCTATTGTTACATCGATTCAATGTCAAATAGATGTAAAATAAGCTTAAAATTCTATTTCGAGATCAAATCGATATTTTTTTATCAATCATTCCTCACTGGATTATATCTATGTTATTATAAAAATATCAGTCATTCAATGTGTGCAAAAGTGGGAATGATACATGTCTATTTTGAAATGGAAAAACAAAACATTTGCACTCGATATCTAATAAGTTCCAACGTTCCAAGTTGTCAGATAATTTTTCAATTACAAAAATGTTTAATATTTCTGAATTAAAAGGATAACTATATAGAGATTCATATTTGCAAAACATTTTTCCTATTATAAGGACAGTATCTTCAGTTTTTATAAAATTAGGTATTTCTATAACTTGAGTGCCAATCATGCAGTAACAATTTGCTTTCGAATAATTATTAATAGTTAAAACACAATCTCTAAAATAAACCTTTTTAAACTGTTTGTAGGATAACATTGTGGCAATTGTTGGGCCCAAGCAATGCTCTATCAAACATGAAATATTATTCAGTTCAAATGATTGTTTCTCGCTTTGTTTTGAAAATTTATTAATTTGTTCTAATTTGTTACAAATTTGAATTAAAGGTTGTTTTGTACATTTAACAAGACGAAGCAAGTATCCTAAAAAATTTTCAAAAGGAAAAGCTGCAAAGTTATCAAGTTCTCCATACGTCGAAACATCTTCTGGCAAATGAATTAAGCAATGGACATTATAAATAAGAAATTCAGAGTTATATAGATGTTCACTATGTTGAACAAATGTTTTTAGAAGTATAGAAGCCATTTCACATCCTAATATTGCAATGTGCTTCTCAGAACATAAAATAACTACAGCCGAATGTAAGAGTATGAAGTGTTCATAAATGGAATGATCTACAATCCCTTTGAGAATAGCTAGACCAATATATAGAAAGAAAGTTCTAAATTCTGTAGCTTTAAAACGAGATAACTCGTCTAAAGATCGCGGTTTTCGGTTGATTTCATTGGGAACGTTATTGTGTAAAGAAATCATTTTTTCTGATAAACATTTGACTAAATAAGATGACAATCGAACTTTACAATCGCCATTAATCCACCAATTTAACAACTTTCGAGTTGTTCCCCCCCCCTCTAAACATATATTGTGCATATAATCAATGGGGAATAAACTAACAAGTCCGATATTTAATTTTAATAACGGAGAAATGCCTGTGTGATGATCCTCGTCGATTTAGAGACGAAAAGATTCGTCTGTTCGTAACGGCATATTTATATTTCTTAAAATGACTCGACTTTTGACATATTCTCCTGATTCGGTGCATTTTTCACAACTTGAGTATCCTTGATGCGACTTAATACATTTTATGAATGCGCGAGCTGGCGCATCGCATATAAACGAATGTACTACAACATTGTAATGTCTTTCGAACAATGTGAAACCATTTTTCAATAATAGTGATAATTCATTTATGTTGCCGCGTCAGGTGGTTGAACGGCCGTGACGCAGGGATGCCAGAACATCCTTGTCAGAAGGATCGGAGTTAGAGATGCTAGTAGACTCGGATCTCGTGCGGCCTTTTCGGGTCGTAAATCCGAACCGAGAAACCCGAGCAACGCTCGTACGAATTAGATCGACGAGCGCTAATGTGAAACGACCTCCGTCGTTTCAGAAGGCCTGCCCTTTCGGACTCAACGGCCAGCAAGATGCCACCGGTAGAACGGAAACTGTGGCCTAGCAAACGAAAATGCTGAGCTCTGTCACGCTAGAGGCGACTGAGTCGTTCTTGCGGCGAAGCGCCGATGTCCTGTGGACGCGTGAAGAGAGAGCTCAGCGTGCGCTCAAAGACGCGATCGCGTCGCTGGTCAAATCGCCAAGACCCTTGACGGATATGCTTGGAAATGAGAGAGAGAGTTCGCAAACTCCGAAAGGAGACGGTACCACCACTCCTGAAAGCCAAGTTCCTAGATGGACGCTTGGAAAAAGAGAGTTCCCCTGTCCCACACGGAGGCGACCAAAGCCCGCTCCTGAAGCGTGGCAACGCAGGGAACTCACAGCTGAACACAGAAGATTTCAACCATAAAGCCTCAACCCAGCAGGGTATATGAGCACCGCAGTCAACTCAGCAGAGTGTAGAGTGCGTTGGTTTGAATCTCGACTAAGCACTAAAACTGCTCTAGGAAAGCCTAGAGAGGACGTCGGTAAAGACAGGCGCTACTAGTCGCACAGACCAAATATCAGGGATTGCCATAATCGGCGTTGGGACATGCGAAGGCACGCTACTCGTGATCGCGCTTGGTTATATCACCCGGACAGCCGATTCGTAGCTGCGAGCAGCGGAACTAGTGAGCGCGTCATGTAGCGGCCGCGAACGGCACTAGTGGCCACGCGCGGAGCGTCGGCGGGAGCGCCGCGTGCTCGCCTGCGAGAAACCAACGGGAGCCAGGCTGTCCGCCACTCGGCCGCGACCTGATGACAATCATGATGCTGCTTGTGGCAACGGGATGTTATGTCATTGCCTGCGCATTTCCGAACAATTTACGAAATCATTTAAAAAGCTTGAGAGTGGTCGAGGCTTTGATGTCCCACAAAACATTCCAACTGGAAATGGTGTTTTCGATTTTGAATTCTGAATTAAAGCCAAAATTGGCCACAGTTGCATATTGCAACTTTTAAACAACGGCAACCCATCTACAGGGTGTTCCGCAGCAACATATACAAAATTCGTGGAGGCCTAGCACGGCTTGAGATGAGCGTAAAAGTCCCATACCGTTTTGCGATAATCGTAATAGTTTTCGAGAAATTAATTAAAAACGTCCAGCAATAGCGTCCGCCGAGATATGTAAGAGTCGAGCCGCCCGAGTTTCAGGCCGGCCCACTCTACCCATAAGTAGACACTGGCGCGCGGCGAGGGGAGAAACAACAGACCACTGCCCGCGCTTGCGAGGCTTCTCCTCCTACGTCTTGCCGCACCGCTCCGCACCGCTCCGCACCGCACCGAACCTCGCAACAATATCGCCGAGCCGCGAACGTTCGCGATTACAATTACGATTACTTAATAAGAGAGCAAAAATGGCTCGAATTATTGAAACAGTTATAAGCAATGTGTGATAAAAAAGAATGGAAAGAGTGAAAACGATGGAAACCGATAGAGTGTGCAGACAATCTAATTATTTTCTGTCGTAATCTATCGTTCGCTATTAGAAGAGTATTCAATCGTTCGTTCGTATCGAAATATGATAGAATTTATACAGAGACTTTACGCGTCCTATCGTTTTATTGGACTCTATTATGAATAGATCACTGAAAATCTGTCGTAATCAATGGGTGCATAAACGATAGGTGAATTGTAGTTCTCTATCGCATACGTACGAAAGGAAACCTATCGTTGTCAAATTTGTTATTTTTTCTCCTACTTTATGCAAACGAAATGACAGCATATGTAAGAAATTCAAAACGTTTAGTAGAAAAGAAAAAAATATTAAATTCAGTTCTTTAGTAATGCGTACAACTTTTAATTTAATACACGATTGACAACGATGTATTTCCTTTCGTACGTATGCGATAGAGAACTACAAGTTTCACCTATCGTTTATGCACCTATTAATTACGACACATTTTCAGTGAATTATTCATAATAGAGTCCAATAAAACGATAGGACGCGTAAAGTCTCTGTATAAATTCTATCATATTTCGATACGAACGAACGATTGAATACTCTTCTAATAGCGAACGATAGATTACGACAGAAAATAATTAGATTGTCTGCACACTCTATCGGTTTCCATCGCTTTCACTCTTTCCATTCTTTTTTATCACACATTGCTTATAACTGTTTCAATAATTGGAGCCATTTTTGCTCTCTTATTAAGTAATCGTAATTGTAATCGCGAACGTTCGCGGCTCGGCGATATCGTTGCGAGGTTCGGTGCGGTGCGGAGCGGTGCGGAGCGGTGCGGAGCGGTGCGGAGCGGTGCGGCAAGACGTAGGAGGAGAAGCCTCGCAAGCGCGGGCAGTGGTCTGTTGTTTCTCCCCTCGCCGCGCGCCGGTGTCTACTTATGGGTAGAGTGGGCCGGCCTGAAACTCGGGCGGCTCGACTCTTACATATCTCGGCGGACGCTATTGCTGGACGTTTTTAATTAATTTCTCGAAAACTATTACGATTATCGCAAAACGGTATGGGACTTTTATGCTCATCTCAAGCCGTGCTAGGCCTCCACGAATTTTGTATATGTTGCTGCGGAACACCCTGTATATTAAATTTTAACTTTATTGTATCTAAATTCACAAGTTGTGAAGCGTGCCGGATTATAGCTTTTTTTATTCCAAAGTAAACAAATTGTCCTGTTTCTAATTCTTGAATATGAAATTTTGAAGAAGTTTTCAAAAGCGTTCTTGCATCAACAGGCAATGTGGGATGAAATTTATGTAATAAATGAAGTAATGATGTAAATGAAGATTGTGATACATCTGGATTCGAAACAGCCCAAGTTCTTAAGCAATCCACGATAGAAAAGTTATTTTCTTTATGATTTTCTACTAGATTTTCAGTAGTATCCGCTTCGTTAGGATTATTTTCTGTAGTATCTGTTACGTTAGGATTATTTTCGTCAAGTATAACGTTTCCAATGAAATCAAGATTCGAATTTTCATTTATGGTTAAGTTGTTAGGAATTAATATATTATTATTTGAAATTTCCAAAATATCATTATTGCTTTCAGAGCAAGAATCGTCTTCAAAAGACAATGTATTCATCGACATATTGGATAACTCGGCATCACATTTTTGTTTGTCTAATAGATTAAGAATTACATGCATTGAGTTAGCGTCTCTAGCAATTACGTCTGTAGCAACTTTTCGATAAAATTGCCGTTTTCCTACAAACAGTTTGACTTTTCTTTTCATTATAGCAGACATATTACTGCAATTTGTATCTTATTACTTAAGTAATAAATGTAACAGTGAATGTAGTTATCATACACAAACATAAAACATTATGCAAATAAACATAACGCAAATTTTCTTTCGTCAAATTGCTAACAGTTTTTCTCTACAATCACAGACAAGGATATATGTAGGAGTAGAACATCTTATATATATATATATAAACCCTTATTTATCCTTCTTTGTCTTAAGGGAAGAGCGTTGTGGGGCATGCTTTAACCATTCTTTTACGCTGTTTTCTATTTCGTGTTGCGTACTACTAGGTAGAGCCAATAGAACAGATTTCATCAATACATTATTGAGTTTCAAATGAGCAAATGCCTTTTTGTTTCGTTTTCCGAGGAAGCTATAAAACGATGCAATTTTATTTGAAAGAAGTCGACGAAGTATACGGTTTGTTATTGATGTTACATCTCCGCGACCTCCAATCGTCGACAGATAAGAAGCCTAAAACGTAAATAATTTATTAACAATATAAAACTATTCAATATGAGCAACTTGTTAAATTTTCACGCGCAATTACTTATTTTACCAGAGGCGAGATATTTTCTTCTTTTTTAAGGTATTCCTCCAATCGGGTAATATCTTCAAATGTGGTTATTGATAGAGTACAAGGCAGTTGTGGTATTTCATTAGATTTGGATACCGTTACAATGGAATTGTTAGTGGCCTTTAAAGCTTGGGATATTTGATCGTTTTGATTGTAAATATCTGTATTCTGTCGTTTTATAAATGCAAGTGTAGCGTTTATATCAGTGGGATTTCCGTTCACGTCAGTTAGAGGTACCTCATTTATACTATTTATAACAGGTTAATTAATAATAACAGGTATTATAATTTATTTATAACAGGTACAGAATTTCTTTGAATCACTGAATGTTTATGACTTGGTTGTACCAAATGACTCGTTGTAGGTTTATTATTTGTTTTTGGATGAATTGAGTTTACTAATACTTTATCTAAAATCAATGAACGCTATGGAAAAAATATATAAGTACCGAAAGTAAAATAATGTAAAATTACAGTACTATTACCTGACGGATTACTTGACTGCAACTTGTAAATATATTATTAAGTCTAGGAGGAGCTTTAAGTTTCGATGGTACTGGTGTATTTTCTTCATCCGATGAGTCGCTGATATATCTAGAAGGCTTATTCCGCTGTCTCTTACTTGGAATATCTAAAACAGGTTCTACGTCAGTCGCTACATCTGATAAATATTGACACAGTTTTATTTTTTGTTCAGTTTTCTTGAAATCATCTGCAAGCAGAACACAAATTCATAAATCCATGTATATATATATATATATATATATATATATATATATATATATATATATATATGTATATATTATACGCATACAAATTACGATAGGAATTACGATAGGAATTACGATAGGAATTTGCCCATATAGCACAAATCTTCACAGAACATTCTAAAATGTTCTGAGAACATTCCTATGTTCCAAGAACGTTCTAAAGACATTCTCTGGAGATCTTGTACTATCCAGATGAGTACTTATAGTATAAAATTTCAATGAGATTATAATAAAATCTTGTACTATATATCGAGGTTAAGTTACTTACCGGTTTCAAAATAAGTTTTTGTTACTTGACATAACGACCATTCATTAGTTGGCGTTGCTCCTTGTTTCAATAATTTCTTATATCTATCTTGTGATTTTACAGGTGGCCAAAATACATTAGTTTTGTTAGGAGTAAACCAGCGTATGTTCACAATTGCTACTTCCGTATTGTTATTTGCCGAATCTTCGTTAGCGAATTCTACGCCGACAAATGCCATGCTTTAAACATTAATACAAAGAGTCTATAAATGTTTTTTTAAGAGAGGTTAACAATCTCAAAATACTTCTTTTATACATACATAGTACAGTGACCAACACTTTCTTGAGTGAATATCTTCTTAACCGTCTTAATCACAATATACAGCTATGTTAATATAATCCCAACAACGAATCAAAACGACAACTGAACTCCATGGAAAATTGTCGTTACCTCGAGCAATATGTGAAAGAATCGTGAGATGTGAACGAATCGTGAGATGTGAACCTATCATATAGTCACTAGTCTGTTCTTGTTAGTGGCGCTGCTGAACGTATATATGCGCGTATTGAATGGTGTTGGGGAACACATATTATTGGTTCCGAGAGCCAACATATTGAAGGAAGGAAGGAACGTGTATACGCGATGCTTTGCAATGACAATTATTTCAGATGTTATAAAATATAGAATCATGTAAAAAAGAATATAGTAGAATAATTCGATTTTTCCGTGTAAGTTACGCTTTTTAACCAACCGGCACAAAAGTCCAAAAGACATCTATGACAAGAAAATGATGTTAAAATAACGAATGTGCCGGCTGCGTATTATTACCTTCAGGGCCTTATTACTTTATGTTTAGATCAATTGAGGTCATTAGTCTTAATTTACGTATTTTTCACGTCAATGACACATCATTAGGGAGTTTTCGCAAAACTGTTCTTCAGATACGGTAAACATAATTCGTGAACGTTATTGGCTTAGAAATAACGTTTTAACGTGCTCGACCAATAACGTTCACGAATTGTGTTTACCGTATCTGAGTGACGGTATTGCGAAAACTCCCTGTTATGTTTGTTAGACGTACAGACCAATGACGAAATTTTATGACATCTTTATGACGTTCTCTAAACGTCAAGAATTCGTCATTAAGACGTTGTACAAACACGTAATTACGACGTCATAAAAAGGACGTCTTAAATACGTCGTTATTTGGTCATTCGACGTCATTCGTCCAATAATGACCTGTTTTCGACGTCGTTTCGACGTGACTTTGTTTGCTGGGTGGATACTCTATGACAATCCGAAACGCAGAAAGTCATGGGTAAATCCCAGCGAATCATCAAAATCGGTCGTAAAACCCAATCGCTTCGGAAAGAAGGTTCTTCTTTGCATTTGGTGGGATATCCAGGGCGTGCTTTATTATGAGTTATTGGAACCCGGTGAAACAGTTACTGCAGACTGCTACCAACGTCAATTAATCTGCTTGAGTCAAGAATTGGAACGAAAACGCCCGTATACTGGCAAAGGAGAACATCCAGTGAAATTGTTGCATGACAACGCCAGGCCACACATTGCTTCCAATACAAAAAAACCATAATGAGTCTTGGCTGGGACGTCTTGCAGCAACCGGCGTATTCACCAGACATTGCTCCATCCGATTGCTCCATCCACTTGTTCCGGTCGATGCAACACGCCTTATCCGATATGCACTTCCAATCAGTGGATGAGATCCGAAAATGGCTTGACGACTTTTCGTGTCCAAAGACGTAACATTTTTCCGAGATGGAATTCATCAGCTGCCTGAAAGATGGTTTAAAGTTATAAAAAGCAACGGCGAATACTTTGATTGAACAATTTAATTTACTTTCTTTTAAAATAAACCTTGAATGTAGCTGAAAAAATTAGATTGTTCATTTGTACACCTAATAATATAATATTGTTACGCTATGCGCACGCGCGGGGAAATAACAAGAAGGCAGTTTATAAAAGAACGGTTTAATTGAACTCGCTACGTCTTTACAACTCGGAGGTCTTCTCCCGACTCTTGTTTCTTTCTCTCGTTGTTAACAACAACCCAGCAACAGCTGGGTTGTTGTTAACCAGGCCGCCGCTCGCTATCCGTCTTCTGTCTAATCAATATTTCAATGCCGTAACAATATTATATATTGTGGAGTAGCTAAAAATAAGAGACACGTATTTTTTTATACGTGCCCAACTTCATATTTAGGGGTTAAAATCACCCTTACAAGGTATATCGGTATACCTGGTTTTGAGAGAGTATATTTCGAAAATTATATAAGATACAAAAAAATGTTTTAGATAAAAGTTGTATGGTTTTTGATGATCCTTACAACTGTTTAGTTAGATTTCTTAAAAATATTATATTTTTTATATCCCCCTCCCACCATCTTTATTTTTGCAAACTGAAAATTTTTGTAATGACAAGAATTGTAGCATTTTTTAAACTGAATTTTAACGATACACAGCTTAATTTTGTTAAGTGAAGCTATGATCAGTTTTTTGAGGTTAGGAACGATAAAGCTAGCAATTGTCCAATTCTGATTTCGGATTCGGATTCAGCGGATCAAAATATTGGAATATACTTGTCCGGTTTTAGGTACCGACTACTTTTTTTTTGTGGGGCTGTGTAATTTATTGAATATTATACAGCATGGTGTGTGGAAGACACCGTACTATTGCGAAGTAAGCACATACCTGGACATTGATAAATATTTAAAATTGTGATGGCTCTATATACATATGTATAATATGTCAGTATAAACTTACATGCATATCTTTCTAGTCTGTTATAATAAATATACTTAAAAATAATGTGATGTGGAATATACAGGGTGTCTTAAAAATACCGGAATTCCCGGATAACTTTGCAGGATCAAGTTTTCATGAAAAACTTTAAATACAAAAGTTGTAGAAAATCGAGTAACGGACTTAAAGGTGACCTTGAATTTGACCTTGGCCATGACCTTCAAGGTCATTTGGAGGTCAACTTGCGTTTTTTAAATGGGAACCCTTATTTTTTATTACACTGTTTTTTTCTACCAATTAACCCTTTAACTGCTACGGTCGAGATAACTCGAGTATGGAAAAAATGGCGGCCTTGCTACGATCGAGTTTATTCGATTTGGATTTTCAATGTGTGTGGTATTGCGTGTGGTATTTCTTTTAAATTTGAAAATGTGAATTTGTGAAAGTCTGGATCATCAGCAAATTATAAAATATTGTATAACTGTAAAAATAACTCAGCAAAAAGGGTCATACTGGTTATTTAATATCTCAGCAGTTAAAGGGTTAATTTGAACAACTTTTGTCTAAAACATATTTTTATTTGCCTAATATTTTTTGAGATATTTGAGGAAAACTTGATAACTTTTTCAATATTTAACTTACGATATCTCGCTAACTATTTATCGGAAGAGAAAGTGGTACTATTTGATGATTTTTAAATTTCCAAAAATCAGTAAGTTAACAAAAGTCAGGGTGCTATTGTAACAATATATTCTCGAGACTAAATAAAGCAAGAAAATCTAGTACCACTTTTTCTTCTGGCAAATAGTTAGCGAGATATCGTAAGTTAAATATTGAAAAAGTTATCAAGTTTTCCTCAAATATCTTAAAAAATATTAGGCAAATAAAAACATGTTTTAAACAAAAGTTGTTCAAATTAAGCGGTAAAAGAAAGCAGTGTGATAAAGATAAGGGTTCCCATTTAAAAACGCAAGTTGATCTTCAAGTGACCTTGAAGGTCATGGCTAAGGTTAAATTCAAGGTTACCATCAAGTCTGTTACTCGATTTTCTACAACTTGTTTATTCAAAGTTTTTCGTGAAAACTTGATCCTACAAAGTTATCCGGTATTTTCCAATATTTCCAGTAGTTCCAGTATTTTTAGACACCCTGTATGTTACCAATAAAAAGAAATGTCCGGCGGCTCGCATTTATGTATTAATAGTTTCTGAATTATTTTATATTGTGGTATTAATTAAAATGCGTTCAAAACATTGTGATGAGCCGCGGACGAGAGCACATGTTGCCGCTTCCACACCAAGTCCCCCTTCTTATACGTCACGGGACGCCTCCGCAGATTGTATCACGCGAACTGTCATTGGTACGCTGCCTCGAGATTTTCCGCAACCCACGAATACAGTTCCGCTAATCGTTTCATTCTAACCGACCACTCCGCCGGATCTCGTCGCTCGATCTCGATGTTTCCTTCCCCCCGACTCCTCACGACGCGCCGCGGCTCTAATTCGCGCCCGAGATTGAGGAACGTGGGGGAAGTCCTATCGAGGAGTGGTATGCGGAATTATACGCGAAACGGAAATCGGTAAGATGCGCGTCCTACTCGCGGTGGTCGTCTCCGAGGAAAGCCACGATCATCATTTTTAATATTCTGTTCACCCGCTCGACCGGATTGGCTTGCGGATGATAAGACGGCACGGTACTGTGATGGATTCGATTGTCGCGAATTGCTCGATATCTTTGTTCACGAATTTGGTACCGTTGTCTGTCAACAAGGATTTTCGGTGTTCCCCAGTGCGATATCACAAGGTCGTCAAGAGCTGCCCGAATGAGCTTTCCATTCGCGCTCCACAAGGGCTGGCACTCCATCCATTTCGAGAATAAATCTTGAATTACCAAGATAGGAGTAACCGGCTCGGCTGCGGGGCAACGGGCCCATTATATCGGCAGCGACCACTGTCCAGGGCTTTTCGACGACCCTTCGCCCCATCAGGCCGGCAGCGGCCTGCTGGTTCACCTTAGTCCGCTGACAGACTTCACACTTTCTCACAAAATTTGCGGTATCGCGAAACATATTGGGCCAATAATAGGCGACCGCGAGACGATAATACGTCTTCTCGGCGCCTAAATGATCTACTTGAGGATGACCGTGGGATTTCTCGAGCGCCTCGTCCCGCGATTCGCCCGGTAATACTAACTTCCATCGATCGAGATCCTCCACTAAATCCGAGATCATTTTAGTCGGCCGCAAAAAATACAGTTGACGATCGATAATCCGCCACGTCGGAAACCATCTCGGGTCTTTCGAGACTTCACGATAACGTTTTCGGTACCATTCGTCGGAGGTTTCGTTTTCCTCCGACTCTCTATTCGCTTCGGGATCGTGTCCTTCACTCACTGCCGCGGTCGTCGTGGGGGTCTCGGAATCCCCCTCGAACATACGCGACAACGCGTCGGGAATGTGATGTAGAGCTCCCTTTCTATGCACGATCTCGTAATCATATTCTAGAAGCTCTAAAGCCCAGCGTGCAAGTCGACCCGTGGGGTTACTCAAATTGTGAAGCCATCTTAAGCTGCTGTGATCGGTAATCACGGTAAAGCGGTAGCTTTCCAAATACGGTAGGAATTTCTTTATCGACGACCGCTAAACATTCGAATTCCGTGGTGCTGTATTTCTTTTCCGCGTCCGTAAGCACGCGGCTCGCGTACGCGATGACGCGTTCGACCTCGTCGATTGTCTGCGTCAATATAGCCCCCACTCCCATGGTACTCGCATCGGTCTGCACGACAACGGTACTTCGAAATTTGGGCACGAAAAAATCGGGGCAGTGGTCAAATCGGCTCTGATTTTCTCGAAAGCGGTAATTTGTTCGGAATTTCACTCCCATCGCTTGCCCTTGCGAAGCAATCGCGTGAGTGGCTCGCTAATAGTCGCGAATTACAGTAAGAAGCGACGATACCACAACGCCATCCCTAAAAAGCGGCGTATTTGCTTGATATTGGTCGGCGTCGGGTACTCGAGAAGCGGCCGAACCTTCTCGTCGTCTACTTTCAAACCGTCGCGATGCACCAAAAATCCGAGATATTTAACTTCCGAGTGGCAAAACTCGCATTTCTCCAAATTAACGGTAAGTCCGGCCGAGTTGATCTTTGCGAGAACGCGCGACAGCCATTCGAGATGCTCTTCGAATATCTCGGTAACCACTACGATGTTATTTGAATATGAGAATGCATGGGGCTCCATTTCTGGCCTGATTAATTTATCGAGAAGCCGTTGAAATGTGGCCGGTGCCCCCGATAATCCATACGGCATCCGCGTAAAATGGTAATGGCCTTTGTCCGGTACGGAAAAAGCGGTAATCTCGCGACTTTCCTTTGCCAATGGTATTTGGAAATAAGCTTGGTTCATCTATCGTTGAGATGTAATGCGCGGACCGTAATTTGTCGAGAATGCCCGTCATGTTCAGTAACGGGTACGCGTCCTTCTTCGAGACGTTATTTACTTTTTGGAAGTCAATGCAAAAGCGATATTTGCCACTCGGCTTCTTAACCATTACGACCGGATTTGACCACTCGCTATCCGAGGGTTCGATAATTCTGGCCTTTAACATGGTGTCAACTTCTCCTCGGATCGCCTCTTGCACTTTGGGCGACACTAAATAACAACGCTGCCGAATCGGTGAATGTGTCCCAACGTCAATATTGTGCTCCGTGAGCGACGTGACGCCGGGATCTTCGGCAGCGGTCGGTACAGTCCTTCCCACAAATTCTTTTAATTGCTCTTCCTGTTCTCGCGATAATTCCGAGACCCCACAACAAAAGCTCTGTTGTCCGCGCTCGTTACAGAAGGGATGGCGGCTCGTCCGCAGCGCGTCGTCCGCGAAACTCCATTCGCCCCTGGCGAAATCGGTAATTAATTTAAATTTCGCGAAAAAATCCATCCCCAGGATGGCCGGCACTGCGAGATTCGATACAAGCCGATAACGAGCGTTTCTCTGCGTCCCTGCAATTCGATATTCATCCCCGCTGACCCGCCCAGCGTGGTCAGCGTCCCGTCCGCCAGACGGATCCGAGAGGACTTGGTACACGAAATCGGTAACCCTAGCTCGCAAATTGCGTCGATACCCTCAGCACCAAAAAGAGTTCTATCCGAACCGGTATCGATCAACCCGAGCAAGGGGTACTCCCTAACTATAACCTCTAAAAAACGCAGGGATGTTCGCCCGCTCCCCTGACGCGCTCCATATGAACTCGCCACCTTCTGTTTATTTTCGCGGGTCTTAGAATCGGGAGGAAACGTAGGGACCCTGTCTACCGTCTCTTTCCCCCGTTTCCCGAGCACGGCGGACACGTCCGCACCGTCTGTTGCGCGCGAGCGCAACGATAACAGTGGACACGCGGGGGCTCGCGACACTCTCGCGCAAAATGACCGGCGGCGTCGCAATTCCAGCACTTGGCGGAATTGCCACGCGGAGCCGGTCCCGAGGCAGGTTCCCTGGCGGTTTCCCGCCGAGTACTTCTCCTTGCCTCCGCCCCCGCGCCTCCGACTCGAGTGGTCGCTTCGCGATCCTCCCTTGCCGGGGTCGGCGGGGTCGCCCCCGCCGGTCGACGCATCGCCTCCTCGGTGCGTGGACGCTCGACCTCATGACGCGTCTCTCACCCCGACGCTCGGGAATTCGGTATCTGCTCGGCCGTCATGGTCGAAGACGGCCGAGATGAGCGCGGCGGCGGCCGATAGGCAAGATCCGGACACACGGATTTCTCGGGAGGCGGCGGTACGCGATACTGTCTCACGACCGCGTAGCTTTTTTTGGCGCGAGTGGCGAGCCTCTCCAACGCGTCAAAGTTCTCGAAATCATCGCACGGCGATCTGCAACCTCGGGAGCATGTTGCGGTGGGCGTAATTCAATTGCTCGACCTCACCCCATGGTAGGTCGAGCCGGCCGAACAGCTTGAAGATACACGTCAAATAATCCGCGACGGGCTCATGCTCCCCGTGCGTGCGCTTCATAATCTCGTCGCGCAACGCAAATTGGAAATCGGGGTCGCCGAATCGCACGCGCATCGCTCCCTCGAAATCATGCCACGAACCCCAACGAGACCTCTTAATTCGGTACCACTGCAACGCGATACTGGTCAGGAAAAACGGCAGAATCCTCATCCGCGATCGGTACGACTTCACGCTCCTCTTCAATTCGCACGAGGAACGTTTCGACGTCGCTACCTCGAGTTCCCGAGAAACTAATGTTCCAGTGACGCATGATGTTATATGCGTCGCCGGCCGTCATCACGCGATCTCTTGTGCACGTTTCCGGTATCCGGGTCTGCGGTAGTGGAAACGCTTGCGGTATGTATAGGGGCGGTATTTCCCCTGGCGGTAGCGAGAATGACGGCGGCGGTGCTTCCCGAAACGGCGACGGCATTCGCGCGGTCGGTACTTTTAAAGTATCGGGAGCCGTTCTCCCCGGCTCGAGGATCGTTCACTCTGAGAACTCCAGCTCCTCGAACTTCCCGGCGACGTCATCGTCCGGCAACGGTGGACGGATTGCATCCTCCGCCGGTGACGGAGGCGGAGGGTCCCGGCGCCCTGCCCGCTCGTAACGGAGCAATCGCGCGCGGAGCGTCACCGTATTGCCCGTCGCATTAATACCACGCGCGGTCGCCTGGTTTCGCAGCTGTTCGAGTGACAGCTCGTAGATCCAGGTCTCGTGATCCGTGTCTTCTGGCATTTTTCCATGATTTTCTCACCAAACACGAAAAACTGTAAGAGGTGCGCCGAAAGAAGTCCGCAAAAAAGAAAGATTTTTGGTGTGGAGGCGACAACGGTGGCGGAAGCTCTTATAACGGTAATCTAACAATAGTTATTGTCTAAAAAAGACGTCACAGAAAAAACGATCACCAACAAAACATAAAAAAATTTGTCACTAATAATACACCACAAAACGGGACACCACCATCGCGAGAGTTATCCGCGATACCCGGCGCGGAGCGCGAAGAAACAAAAAGAAAAAGAGAGAAGAAAAAAATCCAAAAGAAAAACTGAAAACAAAGGAAAACGATAAATCGCGTGAGAAATAGATTCCCCAAAAAAACGGTAGAGGCTCGATCTTCGTCGACCTTCTATTTCCTTTGTGATTCGAATTTAACATTTTCTCTTTCCCGTCGGAATAACGGAAATCGGTTATCTCGTAACCGGCCCTTGATCGGGTCCCACGTTGGGCGCCAAAAATTTGCGTCATTATTTCTAAGCGCCGGCAAATTTCCGCCGCTCCACGCGTCACGGTCTTTTACACAAAGAAAAACGTTAAGTTGGGCGCCAGGTGCGAACAGCCGCACCGTTCACAAACGCTAATCGCCAAACAAAAAAAGGGGTGACCGCGACGCGGGATTCCGACGGGACTGGTAGCTCGAAGCGGTTTAAAGTCGGTAGACGGGATAAGTTCGGCCGGAAATCGGAAAAGCGTAAAGACCGGGAAGATATAGAGCAGCGCGGCTTCTACGATGATTCTCTTTATTTTTTTTCGGGAGACGGTATACTCCGAATCTCAGTGGGACAGTACAATTTTTCCCCACGCGCGTACTCGCGAGATCGGTACCGCTCTTCGCAACAAAACTCACTTTTCGACGAGACACGCAAACGGAACACCGAAAAAAACAATAAGTAGGTGGACGGCCTTACAATCTGCAGGAACCTCCCGGCGGCGTGGTCCGGGCTGGTCGTCGGACGGTTCGCTCTCTCCTCTCGGACGCAGGTCCCGGCAGCCGGCTCGTGCTCGATAATCCGGTGGTAGCGGGTTCGGCACAAGGTCGGAGCACACACCTATTTCCTCGGGAGCGAGAGGGTTACCCAAAACTTGTCCTTTTCGAGAGCGGTACACCAAAATCTTTCCGTCGAGAGCGGGATACCAAAAGAAGAAATCTCTTTTCCGGAGAGCGACCACGAATTTTTATCTCGTGAGAGCGATCAACGACTTCTCTCTCTCTCTCGGGAGCGACAAAACGGAATGACTCTCCTTTTCTGTTTTCGGCAAACGAATCTCATCCGCCTTTTAACGCGACGAAAACTGATCTCTCTCTTCTTTGCGCACGAAAAACGGAATCTCCTTCCTTCTCCCAAAACTTGAATCTCTCCTTTCTTTCTTTCTTTGTCTCTCCTGGCCGGGGGGGGGGCCTCTTTCCCTCCGGTCCTCTTTCCGTCGACACGTCGGGAATCCGTTCGCGAATCGGCATTGTTGATCCGCGGAACGGGTGCTCTATCTCTCTCTCTCTCTTCTCTTCTCTTGCTTTGTCCCGCGCTGTTTTTCTTAGGTCTGTCTCGCCGCTGTTTTCTTAGACGAGCGGGAAACGCG
The DNA here is from genome assembly GCF_003227715.2 of Harpegnathos saltator. Lineage (NCBI taxonomy): Eukaryota > Metazoa > Arthropoda > Insecta > Hymenoptera > Formicidae > Harpegnathos > Harpegnathos saltator. The sequence goes on from NW_020229907.1 coordinate 995,339, forward strand.
TCGTGGTCGTGGTCGACGGGATTACGCCTCGCTCCTTCCGTCCCTTTCCGTGTTGTCATCGTTATTTGCCTAACAACAAACACGGCAGCGATAATTTCTTTCGGGACGACATATAATTTCCTAATAGGAATCTAGAATATAGAGAGAATATAGAAAATATCACCTGATTATGCCGTGCCTGACGATGAGCGATGTCCGTTAAATCCCTCCTGCTCCTCCGGTCCTGCTGGTCGGCTGGGGAGGTCCGGGGGCACAAAATTGAGGGACTCGAGACCGTCTCACCTGCGCGCTCTTAACGCTAATTGATTTCGCTCAAGTTAATATGATTTTCTGGGGAAATGTCTCGAACTCCCCTTTGACCGCGCGATGCTTGTCGCCCCTCCCCCCCGCGTCGTCGCCCACTAGTGACGGACGGCCCGTGGCTGCCACGTCACAACATACACTCAAACGCAAAAAACCCGGTACACTAAAAATTTGGGAAAAAATTACAAAATTTCAAATGATCATAACTTGGTAAATAATGAAGATACAAATATGCGCAGAAATGCAAAATGAAGCTTGAAACGTCCTCTTTAAGAATATCTGAATGGCAATTATGCTCGGCCATTTTTTTCAAAATGGCGGATGATAAAGTGAGAGGATGCAAAATTGATAATCAAAGGTCCGTGTTTGCGATGGTGCATGGTGTGCATCAGATATCGCAGCGTAATGGGACCAAATGCACATGAAAGTATAGAGTGTTATCTTTAAAATGCTACTTTACCAAGCTCGATGTGATCATTTTTCACTGAGTTGTTCCAAATTTTGCTAAAAATGCGGTTTTCTTGTTAAATTTGCATAATTCAGTGAATAAGTATCGCATCAAGCTCTATAACGAAGTATTTTAAAGAAAACATTCTATACTTTTAGGTACTTTTCGTCCCATTGAGCTGCGACACTTACTTTGCTCCATGCGCCGTCGCACGCTCGAACCTTTTTTTAGCAACTTTTCATGTTCTCCTTTTTATCACCCGCCATTTTGAAAAAATATCGTTGCGCACAATTTCGATAGATCTTTCGAAAAGTACGGTTTCAAAGCTTTCAAACCGTTTTTGAAATTTGCTGCTAGGATATTTAGGTGTCGAGATATTCAATTTCGAATTTGCAACAAATGTCGATTCAGCGAGGCTTAAGGGGCTAAGAGGCTCTGCGGTTCGTTTGGCTCTTTCATAATTTCAATAGCCGCGTTCATTATTCTCTATACAATAATTTACACAATTTTGCGAATTGGAAATTTAATTTTTATCAAAAGTTATCATTCTTTACCCTTCAGTTACGCATGATCACTGTGGTATACACTTTAGTTCGCGAAGCTGTCCCTAGCTCTCTACCTTCTCCGTACGATTGGCCATTATGGTACACAGCTTGAATATGCTGTTCAGGATCGCGCCTGAGTTCGCGGTGACCCGGCGCGCGGGATGGAGTCGCTGGACGCCACCTGAACGTCGAAATTCCCTGGCGCTCCTAGTCCACGGAGCCGCCGCGACGCGGCGATCTGGGGTGTCGCGCGCGCGAGCCTCTCGGCTCGCACGCGAGCTGCCCAGGGCATATAAGAGTGCCCGCGGAGACGATCAGAGATTGCCTTCGTACAGCTTTTGGCCTTCGTGCGGTCCACCGCCGATAGTGGCACTATCTCTTGTACGCTGGACTTCGCGAGTTGTCAGTACGCCGGGCTTACGTTCTGGCTTGACTGAGATTCTGTCGGTGCGCCGGGCTTTAACGGGCTTGACTGGATTTTTCTTAAATGTATGTGCCAAGACAATAAACAAAGACAAACAATTTTCCTTTTCCGAACGTGTCCACTCCGATAAGCGCTGCCTCGTGCGACTTTTCTTTTTCCGTGATCTTTTCCTTTCGAGGCGCGTTGCTTCGTGCAACTTCATCAATTTAAACCATAATTGATTGTTTCGCATCGAAATTATTGCGTCGATTATGGCGACGATAAATCCTGGAAAGGCTGCTCAAGTTATTGCTTTAATTGAAGATGGCAGAAGTCGAAGGTACGTTGCTCAGGCACTTGATTTGTCAGTGCAGATTTAACTGTGCAACGTGCTTATGCCAGGTACTTACAAACCAATTCTTTCCATAGAAGGCCTGGTTCGGGACGTCCTCGATGTACCAATCACAATGATGACTGATTTATTGTTTCAAATTCGTTAAGAGACAGACATCGAATATCTGTTCAAATTAGAAACAATTTAAGGGATGTCCGCAACATTAATGTATCCATTAACACCGTTCGGAGAAGATTAAAGGAACAAAATCTGCTTTCGCGCAGGCCAGCAGCTGTACCTTTGCTTAAATGTCACCATCGCGTAGCTCGACTCAATTTTGCAGTTGAGCATAGAGACTGGACTTACGCAGACTGGAGCAAAGTACTCTTTAGCGATGAATCTTGTTTTTGTGTCTATTCTCCAGATGGACGAGAACGAGTTTATCGTCGCGGTGGAGAACGATTTGCAGACTGTACGGTAAGTGAGAGGCATAGCTACAACGGAGGCTCTGTAATGATTTGGGCAGGAATTTCAGCTAATGCACATACAGATCTGCACTTTTTTGACAAGAATATGAACGCAAATGTATACGTGGAAGACATACTCATTCCGTATGTTGTTCCGTACGCACCCTTCATCGGAGAGAATTTCTTGTTTATGCAAGACAATGCTCGATCACACACTGCGAGAAGAGTGCTTGATTTCTTCGATGAAGTTGGCATAAATCGACTCGATTGGCCAGCAAATAGTCCAGATTTAAATCCAATCGAACATTTATGGGACAACCTCGGCAGGAAAGTACGAAATCACGTACCTGCTCCTCAGTCACTGCGAGAACTGCGAATAATTCTCGAAAACGAATGGAATACAATTACGCAGGATGAAATTAAAAGATTAATAAGGAGTATGCGTGATCGTATGAATGAGGTAATACGCGCACGAGGCAGTCATACCCACTATTAGTACACACACACCACACATACAGCAGAGAGGGTTTGGAGTCATTAATTACTACAGGAGTGACGAACTGCGGGGTCCTTATCTCTGCTGTAACACCACACACACACACACACACACACACACACACACACACACGCACACGCACACGCACGCGCACACGCACACACACACACACAGCACACACACACACACACACACAACATACAATGGGACTTTTCCTACCAGTAAAACTCCATGCGGTTTATATTGGGAAGACTTACAACCATAATTTGAGCTAATGACAGCGGTATCTTAAAACGCAATTCATCTTTATTACGTAATATCGATTACGCAAAATGAAGAACCTAAATTGAATTTTACTTTCATTTCCGTGGCTTTCAAAATAATAAATGCAAATCATTGAATATATTGTGCAGGTTATGTAAATTATTGTATAGAGAATAATGAACGCGGCTATTGAAATTATGAAAGAGCCAAACGAACCGCAGAGCCTCTTAGCCCCTTAAGCCTCGCTGAATCGACATTTGTTGCAAATTCGAAATTGAATATCTCGACACCTAAATATCCTAGCAGCAAATTTCAAAAACGGTTTGAAAGCTTTGAAACCGTACTTTTCGAAAGATCTATCGAAATTGTGCGCAACGATATTTTTTCAAAATGGCGGGTGATAAAAAGGAGAACATGAAAAGTTGCTAAAAAAAGGTTCGAGCGTGCGACGGCGCATGGAGCAAAGTAAGTGTCGCAGCTCAATGGGACGAAAAGTACCTAAAAGTATAGAATGTTTTCTTTAAAATACTTCGTTATAGAGCTTGATGCGATACTTATTCACTGAATTATGCAAATTTAACAAGAAAACCGCATTTTTAGCAAAATTTGGAACAACTCAGTGAAAAATGATCACATCGAGCTCGGTAAAGTAGCATTTTAAAGATAACACTCTATACTTTCATGTGCATTTGGTCCCATTACGCTGCGATATCTGATGCACACCATGCACCATCGCAAACACGGACCTTTGATTATCAATTTTGCATCCTCTCACTTTATCATCCGCCATTTTGAAAAAAATGGCCGAGCATAATTGCCATTCAGATATTCTTAAAGAGGACGTTTCAAGCTTCATTTTGCATTTCTGCGCATATTTGTATCTTCATTATTTACCAAGTTATGATCATTTGAAATTTTGTAATTTTTTCCCAAATTTTTAGTGTACCGGGTTTTTTGCGTTTGAGTGTATATTCATTAGATGTTCGTCATTTGCGTAACGATGTAGCGATTAAGCGCTCATGCACGTTACTGAGCTGCTTGCTTGTGGTATCACTTCCACTTATAAAATTACAATGTACGTATAATTTAAATATAAAAATTATACAGAGTGGCCCACGTAAAGTGTTACAAGTCCATAACTTTAAAAATATTTATCAAATCAAAAAATTGTTCATAAGGAAGTTTCATGTATTCGAGAGGCCTTTCTAATTACATAAACGTAAAGTCGTCTCTGCTTCCCCTTTAAGGGGGGATAGGGATAACTTCATAATTTTAAATTAAACTCCCTATAAAATGTTGCATATTTGGATTCTATGGGAAAACAGCAAGTAAATTTTATCTGAAAAATTTGTTTGGAACATGCTTCTATCGAAAAGACTTTAAAATACGTACTTGATTAACCAAAAGAAACATAAATAAACACATTTACCGTGAAACATAAATACAGATCACAGACCCGTCTCCTGATAAATGTATTTATTTATGTTTCTTTTGGTTAACATCATGTATGTACTCTAAGGTCTTTATTGTTTTTGTTGTATCGCGAACGCAACTTTGTGTCAATGGAGTTCAATCATGAATTAAATTGCTAAAGGTTTAAATGCTTATATTAGGTGTACAAGTAAGTTTCCGCCGTTTTCTATAAAAAATTAGGAATTTGTTGTGAAAGAAAAGTACATTACGTTTTATTCAAAGTATTGTTCATCACTAGCCACTACTTTTTCCTATCTTTCTGGCAGCATTCGGATACCACATCGGAAGAACTCTTCATCTTTTGAGGCTATTCACGAATCGACCCAATTTTTAGTATCTTCATATGTTGTAAAACGCCGTTTAGATAGGCCATGTGCCATCGACCGGAACAAGTGATAATCGGAAGGGGCAATGTCTGGTGAATATGGCGGGTAGGACTTCCCGATTAAATGTTTCCAAATAGGTTTTGACCGGTTTTGCAACATGTGGCCGAGCGTTGTTATGTAAGAGAATAATTTTGTCGTCTCTGGAGTAATAATGGGCGTGTTTTTCCTTGAGTGCTCGGCTCAATCTCATTAATTGTGTTCGGTAGAGAGATCCAGTAATGGTTTCGCTCGGTTTGAGCAACTCATAATACACGACACCAAGCTGATCCCACTAAATACACAGCATGAGTTTTTTTTCCATGAATATTCGGTTTGGCTGTCGACGTTGAAGCATGGCCAGGTAGTCCCCATGATTTTTTCTTTTTTGGGTTATCGTAGTGGATCCATTTTTCATCACTAGTGACTATACAATGCAAGAAACCCTTTCTTTTATGCCTGGCAAGCAGCATTTCACACGTGCAAAATCGGCGTTCAACTTCTCTCGGCTTCAGTTCATATGGAACCCAATTTCCATGTTTTTGAATCATTCCCAACGATTTTAAACGATGTAAAATTGCTTGCTGAGTCACTTCTAATGCAAGTTCTTCTTGCGTTTGGCACGAATCTTCCTCCAATAATGTTTCCAATTCCGTGTCCTCCTACATTTTCGGCCTTCCACTACGTTCTTTGTCTTCCACGTCAAACTCACAGTTTTTAAACTTTTGAAACCACTCACGACAACTTCTCTCACTTAAAGCAGCCACACCATATGCTTCTACAAGCAATTGATGCACCTCAGCTGCAGATTTCTTCAAATTAAAGAAGTAAATCAAAAGTTCCCGCAAATGACGCTTATTCGGCACAAAACTTGACATTTTCGCATGAAAAAAATTATGTGATGCTGATACGGAGTCACTAATACTTCAAGGTTATGTTATTATCAGATGTCCAAACTTACGATATTACGTTTTACATCTGACAATTTCAACATAACCTTCTGGTGGGGCCATCTTTTGTCAAACGGTGGAAACTTATTTGTACTCTTAATAGAAAATATACATTTATTGTATGAAAATGATAAAAAATATTGTATTCAAAGTATTGCCCATCGCTAGCTATACATTTTTCCCACCTGCCTGACAATTTGTGAATGCCACGCTAAAAAAACTGTTGCTCTTTTGAGGCAAACCAGTCATGGAGCCATTTTCGTACATTTTCGTAAGAAGTGAAGCGCTGCTCAGCAAGTGCGTGTCCCATCGATGCAAATAAGTAGTAATCGGATGGAGCCAAGTCTGATGAGTAAGCCGCATGTGGAAGTATTTCTCAACTAAACGCCTCAATCGTTTCCTTGACCAGTTTTGCTGTGTGTGATGGTGCATTATCATGAAGCAAAATCACTTTGTGCTGCCTTTTTTGATATTCTGATCATTTTTTACGCAAAGTTTGATTCAAATCGATCCTTTGTTGTCGGTAGCGTTCAATATGAACGGTTTCGCCAGGTTTTAGCAGCTCACAATAGATCACACCCTTCTGATCCCACCAAACACAGAGCATTGTATTCCGTCCATAGCGATTTGGCCTTGCAGTCGATGTCGATGGTTCGCCTGGAGTTACCCATGATCTTTTAGGCTTAATATTCTCAAAATATATCCACTTTTCATCGCCAGTCACAATTCGATGGAGAAATGACTTTCTTTTGTACTTGGCGAGTAACATTTTGCAAGTGGTTTTTCGGTTTTCCTGCTGTCTTTCATTCAGTTCATGTGGAACCTATTTTCCCATCTTCTGGATCTTTCCAGGGCTTTCAAACGTATGGAGACGGCTTCTCGTGTCACATTTAATTGATTCGCGAGTTGCTGTTGCGTTTGAGCGTCATCCTCATCCAACAATGCTTGCAATTCGCTGTCTTCAAACTTTTTCGATGGTCTTCCACGTTCTTCGTTTCTCATGTCAAAATCGCCACGTTTGAATTTTTTAAACCACTCCAAGCACTGTGATTTACCAAGAGCATGTTCACCGTAAGCTTCAACAAGTATTCGGTGCGATTCTACTGCAGTTTTCTTCAAATGGTAACAGAAAATCAATACTGTCCGCAAATCGTAGCTTCCAGGCACAAAATTCGACATGTTCAACGCTGTTACAAACAATGCTGTTGTATGAAACTTGTATTGTTGTGAGTTGAAAAACTTTGTCAGATGTCAAAAAATGGAAATGGCACCAATGACGCAGTTTGACGGTAACTACATTGACAGCTAGGGTCATCTATGGGCAAATTCCGATTTCATATTTACAGACCTGGTATAAAATTTATGCATAGACCTAATATATACTAGGTGCGCAACTAAGTTTCCGGGGTCACACGTGGATGGCGCTAACGACACATATAGTCGACATACATGTCTGAAGTTGTTTCTTTTTTATAGCTTGGACATCTTTTAACAATAACCAGTCGTAATACCAACATATATCGCAACGCAAAAATATTTTTTCTAACAACGAAGATGTCGAGTTTTGTGGCAAATAAACAGCATTTGCGGGAAACTTTACTTTTCTGCTTTAACTTGAAAAAAAGTGCAACTGAAGCACGTCGTTTGCTTGAGGAGGCCTACAGCGAACATGCACCATCGAAAACTACCTGTGAAGATTGGTTTAAACGCTTCAGAAGTGACGATTACGACACTGAGGACAAGGAGCGCTGCTGAAGACCAAAAACAATTGAGGACGCTGATCTGCAAGTGTTATTGGATGAAGGTGATGCACAAATACAAGATCAACTTGCGGAGGCATTAAATATGACTCGCAAAGGTATTTCCAAACGTTTACATGCCATGGGAAAAATTCAAAAGGAAGGAAAATGGGTGCCGCATGAGTTGACTGAGAGACAGATGGAAAGTCGAAGAGCCACTTCCGAAATTTTGCTTTTGCGGCATGAAAGAAAGAGTTTCCTGCATCGAATTGTTACTGGCGATGAGAAGTGGATATATTTCGAGAATCCCAAACGCAAAAAATCGTGGCTTTCACCTGGCGAAGCATCAACATCGACGGCACGGCCAAATCGCTTCGGAAAGAAGACAATGTTTTGCGTTTGGTGGAAATCGTGTACTATGAGTTACTGAAACCGGGCGAAACTGTCAATGGGCATCGCTACCGACAACTGATCAATTTGCACCATGCATTGTTCGAGAAACGGCCAGAATGGGACACAAGACACGAACGAGTGATATTGCAGCACGACAATGCTCCGTGCCATCGCACTTCCATCGTCCAGGACACCATCAAAACGCTGAAATGGGATCTGCTACCGCACCCGCCATATCCGCCAAACCAGGCCCCTTCTGATTATCATTTGTTCCGGTTGATGGCGCATGGCTTGGCTGGGCAACACTTGGCCAATTTCGAAGAAGTGCAAAATTGGTTGGATGAATGGTTTCGATCCAAAGACGCGTCGTTTTATCGTCGCCGTATTCATGTATTGCCATAGAGATGGCAAAAATGTGTAGCTAGCGAGGGACGATACTTTGAATAAACCATTTTTTGTATTCCTCTTGAAATTTTCCATTTTTCATTGATCAAAAAAACCCGGAAACTTAGTTGCGCACCTAGTATATGGAAATAAAACTAGAGAAAATCAGAATTATATTATTAAAATTATGTTAAACATAAACAAAAGAAAAAGAATAATGATTATATCTTACAGTAAGTGGTTTCCAATAACTTTTAAATCGATTTTTTCAAATATATATTTAATAGATTTCTCAATCGATTTGTCAATCACTAAAAATGAGTATAACGTCAGAGTTAAATGGGAGTTTATCAATACTTTATTTAATTTTTCAGCTCTCTCCTTTGCTTGCATTTTCATAAAATTGACTTATAATAATTATGATTACAGATAATGACTGGAATGGAAATGGCTGGATGTGACGTTCCTGACAAACTTGCCATGTTTTCTTATTTAACGCAAATATATGAAGCTTTCCGAGGAGAAATTCCATATATTAAACATTCAAAACTAGTAAGTAACTGCGCAACTTGCTTATCAACATAATATATACAGGGTGTTCCGTAAGTCGAGGTCAATCGCTCGAGAGATGAATGGGGAACCACAAACGAGAAAGAAAGTTGATACAAATATAGGTCCAAAAATGCGTTGTTTTCGAATTATCGCCATTTTATGTTAAAATTTGAAATTGCTTTGCTTTCGAATTTTTTTGGTTTTGGAATTTCGATGGTTTTTATGAGTTTCAAAACACAACTAAAGTCAAATAAAAGTTGTGGGCTGCTTTAGTACTACCCAGGATGCACCGCGTGGAGATCAGGACCCTTGGCAGAGATCAGGACCCCACAGTTCGTCTTTCCTGTGGTATTTAGTGACTCCAAACCCTCTCTGTCGTGTGTGTGTGTGTGCGTGTGTGTATGTGTGTGTGCGCGCGCGCGTGTGTGCGTGTGTGTGCGTGCGTGTGCGTGCATGTGTGCGTGTGCGTGCGTGTGTGCGTGCGTGTGTGTGTGCGCATGTGTGTGTGTGTGTGAACGTAAAAATTATATGAGGTGTTCGGAAACAAAGCTTGTACAATAACAATTTACCACAGGAGTGACGAATTGTGGGGTCCTGATCTCTGTCAAAGGATGCTAAGAGGGCTGTACCTCCACGCGGTGCATCCTGGATAGTGCTAAAGCAGCCCGCAACTTTTATTTGACTTTAGTTGTGTTTTGAAACTCATAAAAACCATCGAAATTCCAAAACCAAAAAAATTCGAAAGCAAAGCAATTTCAAATTTTAACATAAAATGGCGATAATTCGAAAACAACGCATTTTTGGACCTATATTTGTATCAACTTTCTTTCTCGTTTGTGGTTTCCCATTCCTCTCTCGAGCGATTGACCTCGACTTACGGAACACCCTGTATAGAGGAGAAGATAGTATTATGGTCCTTGTATTATGACCACTCTCAATATCTCTGTTATTAGGTAGCGAATTCTAATAGCGAATTAGATAGTGAGTTATTACTTATGGAATCATTTGTTTAGTAGTTCGCCGTTAGCGCAATGATGTTAATATATCAGTACATAATAGCTAGCATTTTCTATAATGTAATTTTATTTTCGAGCATTTGAAAATGTTTTTCAAGGTATATTTAATATTTAATTAAACATTTCTTCATTATTTTCAAACTTGAGCGAATTATTACACGAATATATGTAGGATCTAGATAAAGAGCCGATATAATGGCTATGATATATTTAATAATCAGTTGAATCCTAAAAGTATAAAGTACAGGAAACGCGATGAAACAGTAGTGTACGGTCGCGGACATAATAATGTTTGCCCGTTTTTTACAATTTTCGGAACGCATCTCGACTAGATAAAAATGAGAGTCATTGTTCCGCCTGCGGAGCACGCCTGCGCAGTGACTCACAACGAAAGGCGAGAAATGAAATATACGCGGTGGGACATATTATAATAATACAGATTGAGGTGAAATGAATACTCCAGCATTAAATAGAAATGAGAGAACACAGAACAGATAAGAATCATCCGATGTAAGTCTGGGGGACATCCGAAAAAGGTAGAGATAAATAAATATGTTTATGTTTTTAAAACAATATGAACTTAATTAAGAGAATTAAGTTGCATTACGATAGTTACGATTCTGTTATACATTTATATGTGATTTATTATTTATGAAATAATGAAAAATAAGAAATTATGTTAACAAATATCGTGAACAATATCATTAAAACGTAAGATGATAGTAAACGTTACTTTATTTGGTTTGGTATCCGTATTTGCATCATAAATTTCATCCTCTCCATCTCCTTCTTCCTCTTCCATATCCTGTCCTAAAAATTCAAAATTCGCTATAACAGCTGCTTCTGTATTTAATATCATTGCTTCTGCTATAGAAGATGGCTGTTGCTGAAACAATAAATCACATATAAATGTATAACAGAATCGTAACTGTCGTAATGCAGCTTAATTCTCTTAATTAAGTTCGTATTGTTTTAAAAACATAAACATGTTTATTTATCTCTACCTTTTTCGGATGTCCCCCAGAGTATAAGACTTACATCGGATGAATCTTGTCTGTTCTGTGTTCTCTCATTTCCATTTAATGCTGGAGTATTCATTTCATCTGAGTCTGTATTATTATAATATGTCCCACCGCGTATATTTCATTTCTTGCCTTTCGTTGTGAGTCACTGTGCAGGCGTGCTCCGCAGGCGGAGCAGTGACTCTCATTCTTCTCGAGTCGGGATGCATTCCGAAAGTTGCAAAAAAACGGGCACTATTATGTCCGGGCATTGTTATGTCCGCGACCGTACGGAATCGTAAAATGCTCTCGGACTCAAGCTTGCGTGTGTGCGCTCTGACGCTCTCTATGCGACTCTCCGCAAAAGTTGACGATCGCTTTTTTTCTCCTCGCCACGCCCTCGCGCGTGAAACGCTTCTTCGCTGCAAGCGAAAACATCTCGGCATCGCGCGCCTTTCAATATTCTATGTTTCTACATGTTGGTCGTCCTGAAATAACATCCGTCCTCGGGTGTTACATTGGTCCATCATCAGATTCATCGTCTGACGGGTGACCAAAACTTTATATAATCGGCTGATGTCGACGTCTCATATGGACCTTCGTGATCGCCTATCTTTTGTACAATGTAACGATCATTACGTATTACTTTAATTCAGGGTTGGGAAAGTTACTTCGTAAAAGTAACTAGTTACAGTTACAGTTTCCTTTACTGAAAAAGTAACTAGTTACAAGTTACTGACTTTCAAAAGTAACATGTTACAGTTACAGTTACTTAAAAAGTAACGAGTCGTTACTTTTCAGTTACTTTTCTATAATAAATGTGCTATTATTTTAAATTTTGTAATTGTGTAAATTTCAAATTAATTTAAATTATACCTTAGTTAATTATATTTTATTATGAATATAAAATGTTATACATTATAACGTTACTTTGTTATAAATATATTGAATAATGAATAATACTTCGAATACTTTCGCATATGCTGGCCAGGCATTTTTAAATCTTTTTCTAATGATTACGATGTTTTATCCATTGCTTCCATTTTGAAGTAATTGGAACCACGCAGTGTACTTTACGCTAAACGAAGGTTATGTTAACGACTAAAGACTGGCGATGTGCCATAGAAATATCCAATAAGAATATAATATTTTGAAAGGAATACAGATTGTGTTCGAAGAGGAGACTATCAGCGCTATTGCGTCATTTTACCCTTGTTTTACATCTAATGAATGATAAAGATAGCGCAATAGCACACTTTCCAAACGCAGCTAGAATAATTAACGCTTGTTGGATATCAAGCATCGCACGTAGCATTATTATGCTACCCACAGATGTCTATACTATAAGCATTTGTGGTACTACCAGAAACTTAGGTTTGAAATATATAAAGTAACTATTAAATTAGTTACTAGTTACCAAATAAATGTAACTAACAAGGGACATTCGGCAACGCGGAAATTCAAAAAAATCTGAAACTCTGCATAATTGTAGAGCAGATATACCTAATAACAAAAAAATTTTTCGTTGGTGCCCAAAAACGGTTTTAAGGGTGGAAACAACCCCTTGAACAAAGTTGATTTTTGTCTTTCTAAGCGAATATTATCGAAACTATTAAAGATATGAAAAAATGTTTTAGACAAAAGTTTTATGGTTTTAAAAGTACTTTATTATGCTATATTTAGATTTTTTAAAAATGTAAAATTGTGTATAAAATACCCCCCCTCCTTCTCTTTTTTCAAATTGTTAAAATCAATTGTCCAACCAAAATAAAGCTTATTTTATGACAAATTCAACCATATATAATAACATTATGTTTGGAAAAGGCAATATTGAAAAAAAAATTAAACATGCTCTTATATGTATGCTACGCGTATCAAACTTAAGGATTCGCTACTTGACGATGGCATTTCTTTCTTCCTCAAATCTTCCTCATAATTGCAAACTGTAAAAGATAAGGAAGGAAGAAAATAGAAAATCTAAAAAAGCAATAAAGTTGATGTTAAGAAGTAAGTTGAAGAAGAACAGCATGATAAGGAGGACGCAGAGAGAGTGTATATAACCCTAATATAGATAATCTTTTAAATTCAATTGTAAAGAACAAATAAGGAAATGAATGATATGAAGAAAAAAGGAGAACACACACGGATTTAATAATGAAAAATATAATTTATAAATTTATTCAGTGTACATTTGTGTGTATGTGTTTTGCTTCATTCAGTATATAGGTTTTTATTAATTAAGTAGTCGATATAGATATTCGAGTGAAAGATATCTTATATTTTGGTATGGATTATAATATATACAAATTTTACAGGAATTGAGGACAGTAAAATATTATTTATTCTATATAATTATTACAATAATGATATTGCTCAAAGAAATGTTCAAAACAAAAATATTGCTTGCACCATGCACAACGTATAAAAGCCATTTTACCACAAATGCTACATTTTGGTATACGTTTTTCTTCTTTAAAATAACAATAATCGATTGGATTATGAAATTTTTCAGGCCGTGTTGATAAATAACCACTTTTATACCAGCTATATCTAAATAAATTTCGAAATCTTGGAGAAGACAGTTGATTGTGTGTTAAAGATTGCAATTTTATTATGTTATTACGTAAATGTAAATTTATGTCATAATTATTTATAATAACACTATCAGAAAAGCTTCGAACAAAATTTTTCCAGATTCTGAAACCAAAAACATCTAATGGCTGTATAAAAGCAGTTGTTTTTTTTGGTATTGTTAGAATATTTACATGTTTGTCTTTTGGTACAAGTTCTTCCAATTGGTTCGGGCAATGTACTGTCCATGAATCAAGCAGTAGTATACTTTTCTCTCCAGTGTTTGGTAGATACACTTCTTGGAACCAATTTTTGAAATGTTCAGTTGTCAATTTCCCTGATTTTGAAGCCGCAATGTAAATATTCACTGGTCTAAAAAGAGTTTGTTCTACTTGTGGTCCAAAAACACCAGTAGATTCTTTTAATACTATGTACAAAGGCGAAAGGAGATGTCCATCTGCAGATATAATAGGCATAATGGTGTAGCCATAAGTCATAGCAGATAAAGATTAGATAGTAGCTCCAACTGTCTTCACTCCTACATTAGCTAATGTTCTTCCTGCATGTATTTCTAAATTAAAGCCACTTTCGTCCGCATTATAAGTTGATTCAGCACCGATTACATTAATATGTGGCTTTACTGTATTTACAAATTCCTCAGCGTTTTGACGTATAGTTAGATCAGTTAAATGAGAAGACCGCGTTTTAAATGCAGTTATTTTACGTGATGTAATACGATGTGCCTTTTTAAAATTCCATATCCACCAATTTCCTGCTTTAAATGAAGAAAAATCCACTTGTTCCTTTGCTTCTAGTGCCCATTTTCGCAGATTTATATGATGAATAATAAGTCCTCTATTAACAGCTTCTTGGAATTTTATAAGAACATATTCAGCAATAACTACAAGTTTGTCTGTATTTGAACCCCCACGCATTACATGTTCTTGCCATCTATGCAATTGTTGAATAGATTTTACCTAGAAGAAAACAAATCTCAATATTAAACAATTCGAATTCAAAAATAAAAGAAGTTATATACGAATTAAATGTTCACGAAACATCAAATTGTAAAACTTAAAATAAAAAACAACGCGACTCTAACTATATAATTTACAGCTTTGGTCATAAGTATAAAGCATCTCTAACTCATTGTATTTTCCTAGAAATCAATGCATATACTCATAGTAAATATATAATCTCTTTACAATAAATATTATATTAATATTTTATAATATAATGTGTATATTATATTTATGTATATTATATTTATATTATAATTTATATTATATTAATATTATATTATATTACAATAAATATTGTAAAATAAATATTATTTTCCACATATTCTTATATTATATTTTTTTATTATTATTATATTATTTATTATATTATTTTATTTATATTATATTATTTTTCCATATACTCGTATACTATATTATGTTCTCCATATATTCATATAGTATGTTTTTGTTACACAATTTAAATAAATTTTTTGGAATGCTTTATACTTATAGTCAAAGCTGTATGTACAATGACCGACAATGATGCGTTCCGCGAGAGGGGAAATAGAGTTCTCTCTGTCGCGGAACGAATCACTGCCGGTCATTGTACACCGTAAAAGCCTCAAGTATTTTACTATATATTATTCTTCTTATTTTTTAATTAAACTTTACTTTTCTAAAACGATGTTGTACAGAAGTAAGAGATAAATGTCCTTTCTTTCCACTCTTCCAAAATTCGATTGCCTTTTTCTTATAATTTAAGTTTACATTTCCACCTTCATCATCCACAGTGCAAACTTCATTTCCATAATTATCTTCTTCAGCATCAATATTGTACACATCTACAAATTGTACGTCATGCGGTTCTGATGGACCGTCAAAATCAAGTCCCCACTCATGTTCGATCGTAATATCGTGATGTATAGCACTCTTTATTAAATCAGTAATTGTATCATGGAGTTCCACCTCTTGATGATTAACAGGAGTTATTGCAATATTTGTGAAATGAAATGTCGCAATTAACAAATTAATAACATTAGCTGGATTTATTACTGACATTATGATACAAATCTTAAGGATATTTTAATTAAACATTTCTCACAGCAATAATAATATACGTACTGCTTCAATAACTGCTTCAATAACACTGAAATGTATTCCAAAATGGCCAGCTTTTATATGCAAATGAATGAAGATAACATATGTCAATATAATGAACCTTGATTGCACTGTACTTGATAAAGAGTGCTATTTTGGTCGCACAGTCATAAAACTTGTGACAAGTGTTTTGCATGTTGCCATGATGTACACACACGTGCGCACGTACAAAAACACACATACACACACACACATATTTATTTATATTTACGCGTGTCGTTTAAATTAATGAAAAAGGTAGCCGCAATGTTGGCAAAATAAACGTCTATTACGTGAAATTTTATAATTTATAACATTTTTAAATATTAGTGACTGTATCCTTATCATGCTATTTTTCTCCTACTTACTTCTTAACATCAACTTTATTGCTTTTTTAGATTTTCTATTTTCTTCCTTCCTTATCTTTTACAGTTTGCAATTATGAGGAAGATTTGAGGAAGAAAGAAATGCCATCGTCAAGTAGCGAATCCTTAAGTTTGGTACGCGTAGCATACATATGAGAGCATGTTTAATTTTTTTTTCAATATTGCCTTTTCCAAACATAATGTTATTATATATGGTTGAATTTGTCATAAAATAAGCTTTATTTTGGTTGGACAATTGATTTTAACAATTTGAAAAAAGAGAAGGAGGGGGGGTATTTTATACACAATTTTACATTTTTAAAAAATCTAAATATAGCATAATAAAGTACTTTTAAAACCATAAAACTTTTGCCTAAAACATTTTTTCATATCTTTAATAGTTTCGATAATATTCGCTTAGAAAGACAAAAATCAACTTTGTTCAAGGGGTTGTTTCCACCCTTAAAACCGTTTTTGGGCACCAACGAAAAATTGTTTTGTTATTAGGTATATCTGCTCTACAATTATGCAGAGTTTCAGATTTTTTTGAATTTCCGCGTTGCCGAATGTCCCTTGTAAGTTAAGTTACAGTTACAGATGGAAAAATGGAACGCAGTTAAGTTATAGTTACTAAAAAAAGATAACTGTAACTGTAACTTCGTTATAAGTAACGAGTTACTTCACAACCCTGCTTTAATTACACGGTATGGGCCTAAAAACTTATTCCGAAACTTAAGGCCGAGACTCTGCTGGGTACGTTTAACCCTCCATTGCCCTCGTATGAGGCAAACGCTCAGTTTATATTTATTTTTTTTTAATTACTTAGATGTGGCATAAAAGTTGACTCTGAAACTTTCTGACTTTTTACTTATAACCATTTAGATTATATCTGTATAGTTATTTTCTGAATTATGTTAATACAATTTTTTTAATACGAGAAAACTAAAATTCGTTTTTTTAAACGAGGGCAATGGAGGGTTAATCGCAACTAAATCGCCACTTCTATAAACTGTAGCCTTTTTCCGCTTTCTATTATAATTTCGTATATTTTCTTCTTGGACCTCGCGAATTTTATCTTTGGCTTTTTTTCACATACTATCGCGGTCTTCCTCGAATATACGTTCCCATTCGTTTTTTATCAACTCATACACATGCAGGGTTTCTTTTATACGCATATTTGTATCGAATAATAGTTGAAACGGTGTTCTCTCAACTTTCGGTCGCATGCCTTTGAACCAGTAATCTTTTCGTATGATTGATTCCGTTTTACTAGCACTAAAATGACCTTGCCCGTGTGCCTGACGGATTTGTATCGACGACTGCAATAATTTTTGTACAACTAACAATAACCTGTACTTTGACTAAGTGTAGCGTTTAAGAATTTTTGAGCGGAATCCAAATATTTGAACCACTCCTCATGTTTCGGAGCTGACAACTTCGTAGTAGAGGTATAAGCATTCGATTTACACATTCGACTTGTCCATTGCTTCTTGGGACTCCTGTAGTTATAAGAAGATGCTCTATACGCTCATCGTCACAATATTCCTTGAACGCGCTAGCGGTAAAAGCTGTTTCACGGTCCGATATGATTCTCGGCGGATTTCCGAATACAACTGATTGTTTGCGCAAACGTTCGAGTACTTCTTTAGTATCGGTCGACTTTGTAGCATAAAGCCACACAAATTTGCTGAATGCGTCTATTACAACGAAAACGTGACGATAGTTTTTTCGTGTACTGGGCATTGGTCCTACATGATCTACGTGGTACGTATCGAGTGGTAAATCTCCTTTATGGATCACGTTAAGGAAACCTTCCTTTTTGCCTTGCTTTCGCTCGGCAAGGATACAATTGATACAGCTAGCAATTATCCTCTCAACTTTCGGTCGCATGCCTTTGAACCAGTAATCTTTTCGTATGATTGATTCCGTTTTACTAGCACTAAAATGACCTTGCCCGTGTGCCTGACGGATTTGTATCGACGACTGCAATAATTTTGGTACAACTAACAATAATTCGTCGTTTTTGTCTTGGTATAACAGCTGATTACGCACTACATAATTTTCGGTCTTACCAAGTAATACTAGCTTAATAATTTCTTGCAGGTCTTTATCGTCGCTTTGAGTTTTCATAAATTTAGCAATAAGATTATCGTCACTTTCATTAATGAGCAAAGTCTCTGGGAGAGGGTTTTGGCTTAGAGGGTCTACGTGACTTACGGTTTTTCCTGGTCTATGCTGGATCTCATAATTGTATTCTTCTAACGCAAGAGCCCATCGAGCTACATATGCACATAGACTTTTTTTGTTCATTGTCTGCGTAAACACTTTACAATCTGTAATGATTTTAAAAGGAATGTCCAGCAAATACACTCTAAATTTATCTAGGGTTTTAATAATCGTAAGTACTTCCAACTCGTAACTGGTATATTTTTCCTCCATCTGAGAAGTTTTCCCGCTTGCGTAATAGATAGGGTAAAACATGTTATCCGAATTATCTGTTTACATTAAAATTGCGCCAAAACCATATTTAGATGCGTCGGTATGCAGTTCTGTCTCGGCTTCCACTTTATACAGTCTCAGAACAGGTTTATTACTTAGCGCGTATTTCAGGCTTTGGGAAGCTCTTTGTCCTTTTAGAACTTAAACTTGGTATTGGTTTTTAGAAGGTTTGTTAACGACCGCGCTATTGTGGAATAAAACCAAAAATAAATTTTCGGAACTAACCGGTGAGTCCAAGGAAACTTTGTACATCTTTCACGCATTTGGGAGTTGGAAGACTCAGAACGGCTTTGTTTTAGACTTATTAGAAGGTTTTATCGTACCGTTTTCTGTAATGTGACCAAGGTATTCGATTTTCGACTGTAAAAATTGACATTTACGCTAGTTTATGTGTAAACCTGCCTGACTCGAAACTTTGATCACGGATTTTAGGTTTGCCAATTGCCTATTTAGTATCGTATGCCAGAACGATGAGATCATCCATAAATTAACATCATAAATTAACATTATTCCCTTAGAAACTAGATCTCGAAATACGGCATTTATGAATTTTTGAAACATCGCAAGGACATTGCAAAGACCGAATGGCATTCGCGTGAACTCATACTGGCCTGTCGGCACCACAAAAGAAGTACATTTTCTACTATCTTCGGCTACTTCAACGTGAAAGAATCCATTTTTCAAATCTAATACACTGAACATTGTTGAGCCTTGTAAACTGTCTAACTGGTCTTCAATTAACAGTAGCGGGTATGTCTTTTATAATTTTCTTATTTAACTTACGATAATCTATATAGATTCTAACATCGCCATTCTTTTTCTTTATTAAAACGACAGGCATAGTCTGACTTGGATAGTCTGAACTTGACGGTCTTATAATGCCATCATCTAGCCAAGTGTTTAATTGTTTGTCAACTTCCTCCTTTTCGGCTGGGATAATCTACGTGATTTTTGATAGATTGGGATATCATTGTTTAAAACTAGAGTCATCTTAACACCGACCTCTCGCGTTTTGAGGTTCATAATTTCTGGCAATGTTTTCTATCTCCAATCGGGCATCTTTCTCAGAAATGTGTGAAAAGTCGAATGAATTTACTTCGTCTATCACGTCGATTCTTAATATCTCAGGTAGATCCAAATTATTTGTTAAATCCTGAGCAACTTTTCGAATTGTGACATGGCCCCTCACCGAGTGCAACTCTACCAAGTTCAGAAAATTGGCGCCAGTCAAAACCGTTTGTTTCATTATATTATTATTATTATTATATTATTATTAACAACATGGAACACGATTTCATACTTCATTATCGATTTTGATATTTGAACCATTTGAACATAAACGAACCATGTGTCTTATTGTTCAATGCGCCTATACCGTCGAAATATACTTGGTTTTTCAAACGCGGACAACCTATCTTTTCATAACAATTTCGATTTATTAAACTCAGGTCACTGCCGGTATCTATCACGCTGACAAAATATTGATTCGCAATCCCTATTTGTTTTAATTGTTTTTTACACGGATTCTCAGAAGCTACATACGCAGCTTCTTTCGATACATTTGTTATTGCGCACAACTTAGCAATGTGTCCGTAATAGTTGCATTTGAAGCCTTTAGCACCTTTGTCCTTCGTGGGGCATGCCTTATCCAGATGGTCCTTACCGCTGCAGTTGAAGCATCGCTTCACTTCTGCAGAGCTTGTTGCGTCCGCTCGAACGGTCCTCTCCTTCTCGTCGTGTTTCCTCACATTGCGATTCTGCTTCAACTTAGCTTCTCTTTTAATGGCTTCGTATTCGATGAACCTCTCTTTCAGTTCACGTCTTTGCCTCATGCAATATGGTTTTATTAACAGCGTCGTCTTGGATACCCTCGATAATATATTGTATCACAGAACGGGTGTCGACGTTCGCCTGCACTGCGATGTCAAACATCTTATAGATGTACACTTGGAACGATTCGTCTGATGATTTTTTTCGTCGTGACAACTTCTGGTGTACCGCGTGACTATCCATTATCTCAGCAAACTCATCAATTAACGCACGCCGTAATTTCTTCCAAGTCTTCGTGTCCTTTTCATAATTAACAAACAACCTCGCAGAACCACACAAAAGACATTTGGCGTAGACTATCTTCTGACCACTCATACAGTATGGCCATCTCTTCGAAATCTTGTAACCATTTCATTACGTTAATATTGTCGTCTCCTGTAAAAATCTCTAGCGATTCTTCAATGTCCCGAAACGTTAGTATCTGATTTCAATTCTCCTTTGTCATATTTCGTTCTTTTATACCGACTGTAACTTTTTTACTGTCATTTCTGCGCTGTCCCTTTCTAACAGCTGTCGTCTGAATGTTATCGTTAGAAATCTCGCCTCCTTCTCTTTCAATAATCGTTGCGTCGCCTTCGTTTTCGTCTTCTTCGTCGTCGCTTTCGTCATCATGTGAGCCACTGTCTTTACTCCTCTCGCTCGATCCTACCATGCCGCGCTCGATCCGCATAGCACGTACGAATCGTGAAATCAGTTCGTTTTTTGATCTAGATGTCTTTAATCTTCGCTGCTTCAATTTCTGCTTCAAATGTACGAGTGTCATGTTCGCCAGCACTTCACTCAGGTCGTCGTTCACCATGTCAGAATCTGCTTGCGCCATATTGTCCGAGTCGACTTCTTGAGATAAGGGCTAAAACTGCTTAAACACCGTAATACGCCGGTGTGAAGTTGGCACCTCATTTTTTAGCACAGTAAGTTTTAACGATAGTACTATTTGCACCCACAATAGTTCTACAGTTCCTGATAGGTTATGTCAATAGTACCGCCGAATTAGTTAACAAAATGGCAGATTGAAGATATGAGGTGCTAACTTCCCGTCGCACCGCAATTTCCAAAAAATGCCATTTCAAGCACGAAATCTTATAGTCCTAGAAGAGTTCTATAGTTCCTGATATGTTTTAGCAAAAGTTCTGGCTTCTAACCAATTTTAAATAATTTTTGAAACTTAGCACCAGCACCGCACCACAAGGAATAAAGTATCAGTTTGCTGGCAGTTCCAGCCGACTTCTGGGTTTCTTTTAGTAGTTCTACAATAGTTCTAACGCTTTAGGTGGGTTTCGTCGCGGGTGCCGGCCTTTAACTATTTTTAAATAATTTTTGAAACTTAGGGCCAGCACCGTGCCACAAGAGTAAAATATGAGTTTGCTGGCAGTACCAGTCGACTTATTGGTTTCTTTTAGTAGTTCTACAATAGTTCCAACGCTTTAGGTAGGTTTCGTCGCGAGTGCCGGCATTTAACTATTTTTAAATAATTTTTGAAGCTTAAGGCCAGCACCGCACCACAAAAGTAAAGTATGAGTTTGCTGACAGTACTAGTCGACTACTTGGTTTCTTTTAGTAATTCTACAATAATTCCAACGCTTTAGGTAGGTTTCGTCGGCGATGTTGGCGTTTACCTATTTTTAAATAATTTTTGAAACATAGCGCCAGCACCACACCACAAGAGTAACGTATCAGTTTGCTGGCAGTTCCAGCCGACTTCTGGGTTTCTTTTGGTAGTTCTACAATAGTTTCAACGCTTTAGATGAGATTCGTCGTGGGTGCTGGCATTTAACTATTTTTAAATAATTTTTGAAACTTAGCGCTAGCACCACACCACAAAAGTAAAGTATCAGTTTGCTGCTAGTTCCAGCCGACTTCTTTGTCTCATTTAGTTTAGTCTGCCAGCAAATTGATACTTTACTCTTGTGATGCGGTACCGGCGCTAAGTTTCAAAAATTATTTAAAAATAGGGAAAAAAAAACGCGTCGGCAATAGTAGTACCTCGTGGGTGACGAGGAAACCTATTATGTTACCTTCTAATTATAAAAATATAAGAAAATATATATATATGCTTATACAAGTATATGTACAAGTTTGTACGAAATATTATACATATAGTTGTATCGATAGATTTATTTTTCAGCCTTTGAGGTGCGTTAAAGGAGCGCACTGTCAACGTTAATACGTTATTCTATCTTTATCGCTCATTACATGTACAGGGATTGAATGACGCGTTAGCGCTGATCGACGCGCTCCCCGAACGCATCTTTAGTAGGCACCACATAGATGCTCTTTATGATCTCAACGGTCCTGAGGTCGCGAGCCGCGACCGTCAGTTGTTGGATCCGCCGCGCGGTAAAGGGAGATAGAAGGCATAGCTCCCGAGAATCGGCCGAAAGTTGTAAACTTTGCCGAGCTCTGATATAACCTTTTTTTTTTTTTTTTTTGGTGACGCAGGGGAAATCCATCATAGATACCCCCTCCCCTTTGGGGGGGAGGGGGTTATGTCGGATTCTTACCGACTAAAACCCCTGCGGGATGTCTACCTGTCGGACCGTGAGGAGGGGAGTCAGGGTAACTACTCCCGTATTCCCTCCCCAACCCTCCGGCCCCAGGACTCTCCGGGAGCCCCTCGCCATCAACGTACCGCGCCCTGTCCCACTAAGGGAGTCCAGGGTGCGGTCCCGGTGGGTTGCCCCACCGGTTGGCCTTCTGATCACACCTATTAGGAGGAAGAGGACACCCACCCCTCCTCCTTTAGCCCCCCTTGTTAGTCAAGGGGGGAGAGCTTTGGGGGAGCGGGCCCGTCCCAAACCGGGACACCGCCCCCCCTTTGCCCTACCTATCCGACCGCGCGGGGGGATCTAGATAGCCCAGTCCCCCCCGCGCGGATGGTGGCGGGCCCGAGGCGGCCGAGGAGTCCCCGACCCGTCGCTGTCGACAGGTGAGTCCTCCTTGGCCGACGCCACCTCGGGTCCGCTTCCGATTCCTCCTCCCGGGGATCGTCGACCGGTGCGCCGCCTCTTGCGACGCACTCCCGGTCGACGTCCCCACTCCGCGGCCTCCTTCTGCGAGATAACTTCCCGACAGAAGGAGGCCGCTGCGTTCCACACTTCCTCGCTCCCGCACATGGCCTTGACCATGCGCGGGAGCGAGAGGTCCCCCCTTCGGCACTCCACCGCCCCCTCGAGGACACGGCGCTCCTCGTCCCATGCCGAGCATGTGGACAAGGTATGATGCGCCGTGTCCTCGAGAATGGGGCAGTGGTGGCACCGGGTGGTGGGCTCCTTCCTTATCTGGTGCAGATACCGACCGAAGCATCCGTGCCCGGTCAGCATCTGCACCAGGTGGAATGACATTCCACGTCCCCTCCTGCCTGTCACCTCGGACAGGCAGGGGCGGACAGCCGCTGCCGTCTTGGGACCGGACACCTTCGGGTCGGACAAAGCGTTCTCCCATTTCCGAAGGGTCCGGTTCCTGGCCTGGAGCTTCAGGCCTCTTAGATCCCTGGCCCTTAGCGTCCCCTCCGCGCGGAGCTCCCTCACCTTCCAATAGAGAGTACTTCTCTCATCGGCAAGGAGCTCCACGGGAGGGACGCCGGCCAGGGTGGTCGCCGCCATGTACGACACGGTCCGATACCCCCGAATCGCCCTTATCAATACGGGCCTCAAGGCCTGCCGGAGGGAGCGTTTTCCCCTCCGGCAGACCAAGAGGCTCGGCGCCCATATGGGCGCCCCGTAAAGGGCGATCGAGAGCACGGCCGTGACGTACAGGCGGCGTGCCATCCAACCCGGGCCCCCCTGGGCGCGCATGAGGCTGCCGACCGCCAGACCTGCTTTGCGCACCCGGAGGGCCAGGTTCCCGAAATGGGGCCCGAAACTCCAACGACTGTCCAACGTCAGGCCGAGATATTTAATCGTCGGCCCGACGCGGACGTGGACGCCATCCACGAGGACCTCGGTTTCCGGAGGCGCCCCTCGACCTCGGTCGTAGAAATATACGGCCTCGGTCTTCTGGGGCGCCATCGAGAGTCCGAGGTCCTTAATGGTGCCCACCACCGATGCCAGTGCCGCCTCCGCGCGGAGGCGGGCTTCCCCCCAGTTCTCCCCCCCGGCCACCACTAAAGTGTCATCTGCGTAACAGACGACGTGGCAGCCCGGGGGGAGCGGAGTTCTCAGCACCCGGTCGAACGCGATGTTCCATAGCAGGGGGCCCAGAACGGACCCCTGCGGAACACCGCGCTCCATGGTGCGCCGGTCCTGGACCCCGCCCTCCATCGGGAAGGCGAGGTCCCTGCCCCCGAAGTAGGCCGAAAGGATGCGCCGGAGATAGGCGGGCACACCGTGATGCACTAGCGCTCGCCCGATCTCCGGCCACGGCAGGGTGTTGAAGGCATTCCTGATATCCAGGGATACCGCCAACAACACCCCGCCGTCCCTCTCCACGACCGCCCGGGTCAGGCCCCGGAGACACTGGACAGCGTCCAGCGTTGATCTCCCGGGCCTGAACCCAAACTGGCGGTCGTGGAGGTTCGGCCCCTCCGAGGACAGATGCCGGATGAGGCGGTCGGCAATGATGCGTTCCAGCAACTTGCCCGCCTCGTCCAGCAGGCATATCGGCCTATAGGCCGACGCATTACCGGGTGCTTTGCCCTCCTTGGGGAGGAGGACCAGCTTGGCCCTCCTCCACTCTGGGGAGAATACCCCCTCCCTGAGGCATCCGCTTAGAATCCTGCGCGTGGCCGCGAACAGGTTTCCCTCGCCGAGTGCGAGGGCCCAGGCGCGGCCAGGAATTCCGTCGGGGCCAGGGGCTTTTCCCTTGGCCCCGAACCTCTTCCTGGCCCCTGCGAGCTCTTCTGGACTGACCTCCAGGCCCTCGTCCCAGTTCCCCTCCCCCATTTCTGAGGGAGGGATCACTGGTGGGCCCCCTTCCGCCCTCGGAAAGAGGGCGTCCAGGAGCTCATCGAGGGCCTGGTGGTCCATTTGTTCTGTCGGCGGGGGCGCCCAAGGGCGGACCTTCCCGGTCACCCTTTTGTACGGGCGCCCCCACGGATCCTCGTCCAGGGAGCTCACAAGTTGCTCCCAGGACGCTCGCTTCGCCTCGGCGATGGCGACTTTCAGGGTCTTCCTCACTCGGAAGTATTCCCTTTTTGTGCCCGTGGCATCCCCTCCATTCCGCCGGGCACGCACAAACAGCCGCCTGGCTGTGATGGCGGAGCGTCGGAGCCGTCCTAGCTCCTCACTCCACCAATATGCTGCCCGGCGGGATCGGGGGCGGGACTGGGGCATCGCAACGTCGCAGCACGACGTCACGATGCCCACTATTTCCTCGGCCCCCTTGCAGGGGTCGGGGTCCCGCCCCCCTGGCACCTCTTCCAGGTGCCAAGATGCCACGAGGACAGCCGCCCGAAACCTGTCCGCGTCCAGTCGGTTGAGGGCCCATCTCTTGGGGAGAGGGGGTTCCCTCTCCCCAGGGCGGCGGATGAGCACCTGCTGGGTTCTGGGGAGGCGGAGGGTCCACACTATATGTCTGTGGTCAGACAGTGTTTCACCCTCCGCCTCCACCTTCCACTCGTGGAAGAGCCCCGCGGCCGAGGGGGTCGCCCAGGTCAAATCAATGACCGAGCCTCCGTCCCCCCAAGGCCGCACGCAGGTGCTCTCTGAGCCCTCATTCATAAGAACAAGGCCCAGTCCCGCCGCCCAGCCGATCACGGTGTCCCCCCGGCGGTCCCGGCTCTGATATAACCTATCAGGAACTGTAGAACTATTGTGGATGCAAATAGAACTATCGTTAAAACTTGCGGTGCTAAAAAATGAGGTGCCAACTTCACCTGCCCATTTTTTAAAGTGATCTTGATATTTTTTCCTAGGGAATAGGAACATGTGATATTGCCACACCAAAAGCTGATACAACAACCAACAAAGTAACATTGTTTCTTTCTTCATAGATACTATTGTGATAAAAAATAAGGTGAATTTGTTTATAAAATGAAAAATCTTTATTTATTCTTCCAAATCAATTTCATCGCTTTCAAAGTACTCCCCGTCCGACACAATGCACTTATGCCAACGTTTTTTTCCAATCCTCGAAACAGTCAGAGAAGTCTTTTCGGGATGGCCTTCAATATTTTCTTCGATTCGGCTTTTATCTCCTCAATCGAGTCGAAACGGTGTCTCCGGAGCGGTCTTTTGAGTTTGTTGAACAGCCAGAAGTCGCACGGTGCTAAATCAAGCGAATACGGTGGTTGTGGAACGATATGGGTCGAATTTTTGACGAAATGTTCTCGAAGAACCAATGTAGTGTGGGACGGTGTCGAGATTTGACGCGTTTGAGACACAAAACATCTTTTAAAATGGTTTGGGTTGATCCAAATGAAATGCCCGTAGCATCAGCAAGGTCTTTAATTGTCAATCGACGATTTTCGAACAGCAAATCTTTGATTTCCTTGACGTGGCTTTCATCGGTAGATGTTGATGGTCGTCCGGGACGCTGCTCGTCTTGAAGTCGTTCTCAGCCTTCTTTGAAGTCTTTGTACTTTTGTCACTTGTAAACATTTTTCTGCGACATAGCCTTATCACCAAAGGCTTTCTGCAACATCCTCAACGTTTCCGCGGCAGAATATTCATTCCGCAAACAAAATTTAATGCAAATTCTTTGCTCAACAAAATCAGACATAGTAAAAATCGAAAAACTCGCTTTTGTATGTTTACAAGAACACGTATAGCTCTGCAACAATTGAATATATTGACATGAAACTCTGCATAGATATCAAAGACAGTGCTACCAACCCACCAAAAAATAATTTCATGATTTTATAGTACCCGCGAAGTTTAAATGAAAAATTCACATTATTTTTTGATCACAGTAGTATAACGAACCAATATTCCGTTTATGTTTTGCAGCTATAATTCTTGACAGTTTGTTGACAGTTGAAACACCAGTTTTGTTAGCATTCCATATAGAAGAAACTGAAAACTTATATTTGTCTAAAATTGTTGTCTCTTGTTGTTTCTTAAAAAAGTCGCATATAATTAGTTTTGTTAAAAGTTATTGCTCCGTTAAGGCTAGTTATGTCTGGTTTCCTAATACCTGGTTGGCAATAAAATCATGTCGTTTTTCATGGACAGATAGCTTTATTTGTCATTAAAAGCAATATCTTCACTCCAAATTCTATAACTTTTATATCATTTGACAGCTGATATTTTGAGTTTTTTTATAAAAAAGTACATTATTCGGTAAAGAACTGTTTATTTGGCATTGAGTTAAAAATAGAAAATCAAAACGAATATTTTCGCCATATTTTAGTTTTTTACTTTCAAAAAGGAAAGAACGCTGTGCAAGCCCGTTAAAACTTATGTGCTGTGTATAGTGAGGAATCCTTAATAGAACGCCAATATCAGTGTTGCGTTTTTGTTCAAGAGATTTTTCTGTGAAAGATGCACTACGATCAGGCCGGCCAATGAGGGCAAAAAAACATTGCTTAAATCCAATCGCCATTATATGCGAGCCATGATATGGGAGATCGCTAAATATATTACATACGAACATTGGAAATTATTTAAAATAACTTAGATATGTCAATAAACTCGATATTTGGGTTCCATAGGAACTCAAAGAAATTGATTTTAGCAAACACATCAATATCAACAATTTTCTCCTGAAGCAAAACAACTCGTTTTTGAAACGAATGTTAGGCGATGAAAAATGGATTACGACAATGTAGAACGAAAAAAATGGTGGAGCAAACATGATGAGCCGCCACGAAGCACTTCTAAAGCAAACATTCACCAAAGAAAGATTTTACTATCTGATTTATTGTTTGATGGGATTACAATTGTATTGTATTTTTTGAATTGCTTAAACGTAATCAGATTCGAAATTGTACTATTGTCAATTGGGTAAATTACACGAGAAGTAATCAAACAAAAGCGCCCAGAACTGGTGAATCGTAAAGATATTGTTTTTCACCATGCCAACACTAGACCACGTACATCGTTGGTCACCCGCCAGAAATTGTTGCAGCTTGGGTGGGTTGTGTTATTACACTCACCATATTCGCCTCACCTTGTACCACCAGATTACCATTATTATTTCGTTAAATTTCCTTGCAAAATCCCTTGAAGAGAAAAAATTCGATTCTGATGAGGCTATTAAACAGTATTTGGATTAGTTTCTTGAGTAGATAGAATAGGGGGATTCTAACCCAAATTGCAAATTAATTATGCAAAAGACATTATTTATTAATTAATATTTTTTAATTAATATCCCCACTTAATTGATACCCCCTCTTAATTGATCCCTCCTCTTCATTGATACCCCCTCTTAATTGATCCCCCCTCTTAATTGATACCCCCTCTTAATTAATACCCTCTCTTAATTGATACTCCCTCTTAATTGATACCCCCTCTTTATTGATACCCCCTCTTAATTGACAACCCCTCTTTATTGACCCTCCCTCTTAATTGATCCCCCCTCTTAATTGATACCCCCTCTTTATTGGTACCCTCCTCCTCCTCCACCCCAGAATTTCTGATTCTATGAGCAAGATGGCGGCCGTGACGTCACGAGAGAAAAACGCGTCGGGCTATAGATAGACTCAATCCTGGGCCCCGCGGGTTGCTATCGAACGCTCGAATCTCCTAGACCATTGCTGCCTATTGCTAGTAGACGTCTAGTGAAGGTTCTAACAGTATGTGTGTGATGAAGTCACGCATACGTGAAAAGAAAAAACATGGCAGCGGTGTAGGCCAGACTCGAACCTGGGTCCCGCGGTTGCTGTCGAGCGCTTGAACCTTCTAGACCACCGTCGCCTATTGCTAGTAGACGTCACGTTACGGGTAAGATGGCGACCGTGACGTCACGCATACATCAAAAGAACAAACATGGCGGCGGTGTAGGTAGGGTCGAACCTGGGTCCCGCGATTACTATCGAACCTGGGCCCCGCGATTACTATCGAACGTCTCTCGAACGTCTCTCGAACATCTATCGGACGTCTCTCGGACGTCTAATAATCATCATACCGCAAATAAAGAACTGTATTTTTATCAAACACAATTATCATATAAAATCCTAAGAGGTGAAAGGGGATAAGCGTGTTGGAAGAAACATCTATACATTTGAAATAATGTTTTATTAAGCGTCGTACAATTCTCTCCAAGACCACCAACTGAAAATGTTTAGTACGTTCTGTAAGGCACAATTTTTCATATGATTATTACATCGAAAAGTATTATTCAATTTTTGCGGAGAAGGCATGTCATCATAATCGGTGTCCACGGTCCTAATGATCACGTTGCTTCTCACATTGTCATCCAGAAGGTGTAACAACCATTCCTGCTTCTGATGCCCCTTTACATACACAAGTTGAGATGCGACATCTTCAAGCTCGCCATACATATCATCCACTACAGCGGTAGTAATCAAATGTTCAGTTCTGCAGTATTTGACGGTTCCATCTTCCCATCGTAATCCATGACGATTAGCCGTTAACCAGTAGGCTCTCGATTTGTCTGATGTTATGAGCAGATGCCATGGCATCGGACTCGTGAAGATGTAGTGTGAAAGAATAGTTCCATTCTTCAGTATCGCCGCTTCTTTTACAATAAATCTCTTTCCAACCATGTACCCTTGTAGATCCACAAAAGTCGGCACATCCATGGTGAAATATTCTTCGACACGTCCGGGAGAGAAATGTTGTTTATAGCACTTTGTTCCATGTATTATTCTTTTCTCGTACATACTTTCTGATGTTAGTTCAGTTTGCGCACCATGTTGGTTAGCGCGCTACATTCAACTACACGATCATGCAGGATGAGACAATATGCGGTAGTATTCGCCGGTATATTCTCTTCTCTTTACACTCAAATTCTATGCGCACATCCACAGTGGCACTCTTGACGGACTCATTTTGACGTGAGCAATCGATAACCACAAAAGGACCTAGCCGCAGAAAGTCGGTAGTTGTTAACCATGCCTCAGCATTGTCGCATCCATAATATGATTTACGAAAACGTCTATATATATCGTATGACGTATTTATTTTTTGTAAAGTCCAAATTCATGTCGTCGTACGGATAACACTCTGAATTCAGATAGAACTTTACGTTGATCAATTTGCAGTCATTGAAACGAGTTATATTTTTCGACATGACATTCTTGCAGCCAGTCTGCAGCGCAAAGATAACGTATCGAGGTTTCTCCAAATTAGTAGCAGTTTTGACGGTCCACAAGTGTTTGGTCGTGCTTTGCAGTAGAGGAAATTCATACAGATCCCACGAGCGGAAACTCATACTCAGGTATCGTCCATCCTCCAAAGTTTTCAGCATGGAAAGTTTATTGATATCGTTCAAGATTACGTGAGGCATTCGCCATTGTATCTTGAATAGCTCAATCTTAGGATCCAGCGCTGAAGATCCTAGTAGACTGTTGTTGTCGCTGCGCGATCGTAATAGAATCAATTCGTGACGCACGTTAATCATTATACGCTTGTAGTCTTCATAGAATCCTAGCAAAACGTTGAGCGGTACATAAAAGTTGAAGTATCTGTCCGACGAAATAGTGTCAGTCGTACCCCACGCGGCATTTTTCATGATGGCATTTTTGTCTGAAGATATCGATACATAGTTTTTGAGCGTTGAAGTTATTCCCACGTTTCTGTTACGATCAATCTCCACACCATCCAGTTCATAACGGATCTCATCAAACATGAATGCAACGCCATTATATCCCAACGTTACAGTCGCACCATCGACTGCAACTTGTTTCGTCACCTTCCTCTCGAGATAACTCTCACATGGCAATATGTATAAATCCTGCTGCTGTATGGGTATTCGTATCTCGTCGCTATGTCCAAACGTTGTGTTAGCGTATAGATTATACGTATGTGTCTCAATCTTGATGATGCGCTCGTCAAAGACCGGTTCACTTCCAATGTTCAAAAGGTCAATCATCTTTCTCAATCGTTTCGTACGATGAATCCCAGAGATTTCAAAAATTCAACGTTCAACGCGCTGAGTTTCTTTCGAACGAGGGATTTTGTACTGTTAATTGCGCGTCTCATAAAAAGTATATTTCCATTGTTTCACCTGTTCCACTTGATCCACTACAAGCATTTCATAGATTACGTTTATTATCGTCGCCGTCGTACGTGCAATCTAACGGTAATCTCTTCTCCTCGAAAATCGAACGATTGTCCTTCTTGATCAACTACACGCACCGTTAAATCTGTAATGCTCCGTGCGATGATTGGAAGGTAAATGACATGTGTCGGTGTTTCCGATATCCTATATCCTGGTTAGGCGAGAATTCATGTATCGTATGTACACGCATACTATTACTGTACGCACCACTGATAACGCTGCATTCTATACGAATGATATTCACGTTGATAATCTTAATCGGGGCGTCCGATTCGGACCATTGGTGCGGTTCTAATATACGACTCGATGAGAATCCGAAAAGCGAGCCAATGTTGTTTAGTTTGTTAAAATTTACTCTATAAACACATTTTATTTCACTCTTCATCGTATTATTATTGGCACGAATTATTATAGGATATTCATTCTCGTCATCTCTATATGGATTATTTCTGGAACGCATTGCTTTTGGAGAATGTGAAATTGCACGTTTCAAATATTCGTATATGGCGCGCAATTCGTACGATCCTTCAGGAATCGTAATTTCTTCATCGTTAGCACCATAGTAAAATTTATTATTCGATGAATTTACGTTTGATAGCGTATCGTATGCTTCGAAATCCGTTAAACCGAGCTCGTAATCACCATCGCTCAAATCTATAGCGGGAAAGTAGCTCACCGTAAGGGTGCTACTGTTGTCAGTCAACGTAAGCGTTAGCGACATGTTTGCAAACTGCCGAACGAATACTGACTGCTGTTAGTGGAATGTCATCATCATCATTTAAATTGATCCTCTACCGTTTGGGGAAACTGCAAGCACAATTGTCCGCAAATGCTCTGGTTGTAATGTTGATATGATGTGCGATTGTACAAAATTTTCACTACATCTCTCTCAAGGTATCGAATCAATTCCTTGGGCGGTCGAAGATTACCAAAACTGTCAAAATATACTGTGCGATTTCCTCTTTTCGCATACGCCACCCAGTGAGTACCTGGTCCCTCTGTGTTGTCTAAATTTACAATACTACTCGTTTTGACGTACTCCATCTATCGGTAAGGCGTCACGCATGAAAACACCTCGAAAGGAAGATATACGCATACGCCTCGCTAGTCTTTCCAACTGTACATTAGTCATTGCACCCGTGGGTAATTTTAGCGTTTCTTTGACGTTTTTTTTTCTTTTTTCTGCAGCGCCTTTCCCGCGCTTGTACGGAGCGAGATAGATTCCGCGACCTTTCGTAGCGCGACCTTCCATTGCGCGATGATGACGTTTTAATTCTTCCAGCTGGCGTTACGCGGTTTTGCCATCATTCACCGCTTTTGCGACACCCGCCGCTCCACCGACTAGTGAACCGAGAACTCCCAGCAATGGTAGAACTGGTAAAATACTACCCCGTTTTGCTCGTTTTCGGATTTCTTTCTTGGACGACTTCTTTTCCTTCGTGCCCATGCCCATGCCGATTTTCGTTTTGGCTTTCATAGCAGCCCAAACGACTGCAGCAGCAGCTTTCTCGCCTAGAGTTGATTCTTTCGAAGTTATGCGTTTCCGCGCTTTCACAGCGAGAATCTCATCCGCCGCGTGCCGATCGGTGAGATTGTTGCTACGCGAATAGGCTATATCGTGCTCACGACACGCCGCGTTCAGTGAATTAATGCCTTGGTCACCTCTGGCCAATCGTTTTACCAAGCGAGTTCCAGGACCACAAAATTGATATCCGGGAATGTGTAGTTCGATAGGAAGCGCATTTATCGCGCGATTCAATAGACCACTGCCGACTTTGACTTTTGTCGACGACATTCACTACAGCCCCTGATCAGAGGTGCTGGACCGTCGATATGTGTTTGCTGCCACGTACGATTGTAATGTTCCAAACACCGACGATACTGCTGAACCTCTGGATCGACTTTTAAATGTTCCGGGAGTCTATTCTGCAAATCGTCAATATACTTTACAAATTCGCGTAACAGAACAATCTTCGGTATATATTTCAGTTGTTCGGAGGTTAGCTCTCGAATATCATGGGTATCTGTCAACAGGAGGAACATTTTCTAAACTGAGTGTTTCCAAGATTGGCGCGCTTATATATATATATATAGTTAAATCAGCGTCACATCAAAATTAAATGGCAGCGATCCGTTAACGAAATCAATTTTGCGACTCACGGGGGAAACATGCGGTTCGTGAAGTAACCAACGTCGATATGCGTGACAAATTTCGACAATAGAACGGAATCAATGCTTGAACAAGAGGCGCGCAGGCATGGAAACATGCTTCCGAACACCATACGCGACATCATATGCGGTCCCTCGAATTGCGGCAAGACAAACATTCTCATCAGCTTGTTGGAAAGTCCACACGGTCTACGTTTCGAGAACTTGTACGTGTACTCGAAATCGTTGTAACAACCTAAATATCGCTACTTGGAAAATCTGCTGAAATCGATAGATGAAATTGGATACTTTACATTCTCCAATAACAGCGATGTAATTCCAACGACCGAAGCGCCCAAAAATTCCATTTTTATCTTTGATGACGTTGCATGTGACAAACAAGATACGATAAGAGAATACTTTGCAATGTGTCGTCATTCGAGCGTTGACTGTTTCTATCTCTGTCAGACATACGCAAAAATACCCAAGCATCTTATACGGGACAATGCAAATCTTCTGATTCTCTTTAAACAGGATGGTACCAACTTGAAACATGTGTACAACGATCATGTGAACACTGACATGTCATATGAGGATTGCAGTACATTGTGTTGCAAATGTTGGGAAGATAAATATGGTTTCACAGTGATTGATAAGGATAGCTCAATGACCGACGGACGATACAGGAAAGGATTTAACGACTTTGCTGTGCTGTGAGATGTACAATCGTCATTTTAACCTCAACGTGGTAACATCTTCAACATTCACAAGACGAACATATCAATAATGAATAGTAGCGTGAAGATCATGGATCGTGAAAAGGTAGCGGAGGAGATTGCGAAAACGAGCGAATGGATCCGCAAGAAATATCGCGCTTTGAAAACCGGTAGAATGGTGGAAATGCTGCATTGGAGAGACACTTTAAACCTATTATTGAACCTCTCAAGCAAATCGCGGGAAACAGCGCTAATGTGGAAAGTAACGTTGATGTTAAAACTGAACCACTATCAATGAGTACAAGCGAAGAAACAAAGAGTGTAATATTAAAACCCGAAGAAAAGGTAAAGCGTAAGGCAAAACTTTCACCAGTCGCATTGACTACACCGAAACGAAAACTATTAAACGATCTTCTGATAGTTCCTAAATCGACGAGAGCTCTACAACATGAGGAACTACATGGAATGTTGCATGAACCTTCACCGATCGACAATCTACTCACTGATGATGATGATGATGATGAGAATGTTTCAGAAACCCCCGATAAACCGGTAGTGACATCCGTTAGACGTCAGTTGCGAACGTACAAAGGACAACAAACTTTACGTGATCATTTTGGTCCGTTGGATCAAAAATATATGGAAGCTGTGCTAAGCAGTGGAAAAGATAATACTATAGATTATGTTTACCGCGTACGTCTTAGTAACGATGGAGCGATGCTCGGTGATAAACGTATCGATGTGGCCAGAGACGATAATA
The DNA here is from genome assembly GCF_003227715.2 of Harpegnathos saltator. Taxonomy (NCBI): domain Eukaryota; kingdom Metazoa; phylum Arthropoda; class Insecta; order Hymenoptera; family Formicidae; genus Harpegnathos; species Harpegnathos saltator. The sequence goes on from NW_020229907.1 coordinate 1,030,617, forward strand.
TAATCATAGGCGAAACAGGATGCATTGGAACACCCGGTCTTTACGAGCTAATATTCAAAAGAATCCCCGACGATTCTGTGTATACCGAAGCTGATATGCAAAAACACAAAAATATACTATTGGCGACAAATACTCACAGATGTGGGTACCTCCCGCAAAATCCTATACTCGGTAACAAGGGACACAAATATAACCATATAATCGCGCCCCTAGTATCAGATGCGTCGAGTAATAAAGTGGGAGAAAAAGGTTTATACGCATCGTAAGTTATGATGACTTTAAATGACAACAATATCGATTACGTGCATTGGGATGATCCCAACGAGCTGGTGGATCGTCTGCGATTGCTTGACGCTTCGCGCCAAGCTGGCAACAACTCGCACGAGCACGAAATTTTATCGATTATCGAAGAACTCCGTGAAGCTGGTCTCATTATAAATTAGCATTATAAAGCAGCGTGGCATTGACACAAGTCAGTCAGTCGGTATAACTTGTTCCGAAATGTCGATGAATAAGTTTGGAGTATCGCGAGAAAACAATGGTGCGAAAACTGATCGAGCGCATCAATGGAATGAACATGTTGCAAATTACATACATGAAAATGCCCTTTGTTTAAACGCTGCCAAAGTTTTTGATGCAAAATCGCGCAAGATAAAACATATAGCGCAGCTTGAAGCCGACAGTGACGTTGCAACCAAACAATACGTGGAAGAATGTGTTGCAGGTGTAAGAAATCATTTGAATGATGTTGCAACCAAACGATACGTACATGAAAATACCCTTTGTCTAACCGCCGATGGCAAAGGTTTCGACGCAACAGAGCACGCGATACATCTTGTAACGCGGCTGAGAGCCTTCAATGATGTTGCGCACAAAAATTATGTGGATGAGAGTATAAAGTCTGTAAAACTTCTGCTGCATGAGAGTAACGTTGAGAAGAAGCAGTATATAGATAAGAATATAAATTCTGTAAAGCTTCTACTGCATGAGAGTAACGTTGAGACGAAGCAGTATGTAGATGAGAATGTTAAAAAATTGAAGGATTGGCTGGAAGACTACCAGAAGAAAAACATACTGAGCATAAATAGCATTCATGAGAACACAGAACGAATTTTAGACTGGACAGATTCAGAGATAAAGAAATCGTCGAAAATATAAAAGTAGAATATTGCAGTTGAATCGACATATAGTATCGACATAAGCAAGAGACGGATCATCACGAGCTGCAATGGTGAAGCAATCGTCAAAATTTAACAAAAAGAAGAAAAGTTCAGAGAAGCAACTCATCGGTACTATTTCAGCTGTTTCTGCCGGTGTAAAGCGACAAAGCTTCACGCATGATGAGAAAACGACTCAGCGAGTAACGGGGAAAAATAATGAGAAGAAACATTCCGAAAAAGAACAACTAGTGAAAGAATTACACGCTCCAACGAGACGAAATTTTCCTCGCAGACGCGTCATAGTGCGTGGATACGATGATCTTTGGCAGGCTGATGTGGTGGAAATGCGTCCTTACTCGCGATTTAATGGAGGCCACCACTACATACTCACCATTATCGATGTACTGAGCAAGCACGCATGGGCCGTACCGTTAAAGAGCAAAAGCGGAAAGGAGATAGCTGAGGCATTCGCAAAGATAATTCGAACGGATGGAAGATGTCCGAAGAACTTGCAAACTGATCAGGGAAAGGAGTTTTACAATACAGAGTTGCAGAGACTTGTGAAGAAACACGGTGTTAATCATTATTCGACTTATTCAGTAATGAAGGCATCTGTTGTGGAGCGATTCAATCGCACGTTAAAGAACAACATGTGGAAAATGTTTATGTTCAACGGAACTTACAAATGGATCGACTCGTTACCGCGCCTGTCGTCGCTGAATACAACACGCGAAAAAATCGAACTATCGGCATGCGTCCTATCAATGTGACTCCTACGATTGCTAATAAGCTCTTAAACACAGCCTATAGTAACATAAAGATTGCAGCGCCTGCGAAATTCAAAGTGGGTGATCTGGTACGTGTCAGCAAATTCAAAACTATCTTTGAAAAAGGCTATACACCGAATTGGACAACCGAAGTGTTTAAAATCGTCAAAGTGCAGACAACTAATCCTGCAAACTTACCTACTCGCAGACTCGCGCGGGAAACCTATCGCCGGGGGTTTCTACGAACACGAACTACATAGTGTCACCAATCCAGATGTATACTTAGTAGAAAAGGTATTGCGCAGGCAAGGTGACAAAGTATATGTAAAATAGTTGGGATTCGACAATTCGCATAATTCATGGATACAAAAGGATAATGTATTGTAAAAAATGAATACAGTTTTATTAGAACATTTGATGACATATTTAATTGTAAAATAACTAATAAAACAGATAAACGTTATAATAGTATACTATAATGTCCCCATGGTAATGTATTTATCGAATCAGGCATAATAAATCGCTTATCATCGTATGGACTGAGAGCAGTTTTCGTTTCGAATACCGTGTATACCTCATGCAACTTGGATCTTATGTACGATTGACGCCGACTCGTTTCAATTTCCTCTCTCACACAATGCGTGTAATCGTC
>NW_020229908.1:0-40000 GCF_003227715.2 Harpegnathos saltator
TCGCGAACGCCAGGGTCGGACGAAGCGCACAGAGTGACCAATTTGCGCTCGCGGTCGTATATGAGAAAGCCATAGCATTTCAGAAACAATCGCAGAGCGTCTACGCGCAGCGACACTTGAATTTCCGAACGCAAAAATTTACTACCGGTCCGTAAGTTGCACGGTATTACATCGCGCAGCACGACGTCTAACCGTGGTGAATCGGAACGAATTCCGATTTTAACGACAGAGGCTGCTGCTGCTGCTGCTGCTTGCTTCGGATATTGTGTCATTAGTAGTCTCTTTTTCAATGTCCATCGGTTCCATTTCTGTACGTGCACGCCGTGCGCGCGACTCACTTACTTCGTTCCCTCACTGACTGCCTCTTCGTGTTTCGCAATTTTTAGCTATTTCTTTATAATCATTGCTAAATCACCGATATTTTCGTTGCGTTTTGTTGCTCTTTCCTCTCCTGTCTGAACCTGAAGAAACAACAAACGACCCCTACGACATGTCGCGCCCCGATAGGCCCCGCTCTCAAGGTCATACGAGCTAGGTAACGATAGCTTCACGAGAAACGAATCAATAAATGTCGCGCGTCATGAGCGCGATACTCCGTCTGCGAGCGCGAAACACATTCCTCTCGCAAACGGACTGAATTGACTGCAAACGCGATGCCGTTGCTCGTTACTGCCGCATTGCGTTACGATAATGTACACAGAGTACTCTTCATTGAACTCGCCTGATATCTGGCTGACGTGTTGTCATGTTTGCATCGGAAGAGCACATACTCGCTGCTGTTATTTTCATCTCCGCAATCATCGTCGTAGCCGCTGCATACTCGACGTATATCGTGCAATGCTTGCTCGAATCGTGCGTCGTCGTCACGCGCGTACACGTGATATCCGTGACGTAATGCTCCAGATTCTCGAGTAGTGATCCACGCGGTGCTCAAATCGGCGGCAATCAGTACCGACTGGACGTCCGAGATTAACGCTAGTTCGTGCATTCTGCGAATATCGTCGTTCAGTAGCGGGCAACGATCATCTACGACACTGATATCGCCACTTAGATGTCTCTTGCACAACGCGCAATCTACGTCCACGTAAACGAAATTGGACTCCTCTTCATTCAACGTTGGATTAGCCAGCAGCGGCATTTCTAACGAAGAAGAAGACACGATGGACTTTACCGTCGCAATCGGAACTTGGCGATCAGAATCGATGATGACGATCAACTTACAAAGTTTGAACGCCACTCGCTGTGATTGCGATGCAACGCCTTCGCGATGCGAGCTAATCGATCGAACATGCGGGCGCGCTCTTTTGTTCGACAGCGAGAGGTCGCGATGGTTGACAACGTTCGCCTCGTACGCCACGGGGAGGCGCGGACGAAAGCGGCGACAGCGCGATGGCCATACTTTCTCTTTTCGAGTGCAAGGACTTGCCACGGTGCTCCCTCAACGTCGAAGAAAACACGTCCGCTTTGTCGTCGCCGGAAAAACAATGACTTGTTTGGAAAGGTCTTCGTCGTCGTCGTCGTCGTCGTCGTCACCGGCGTCGTCGTCGTCGTCGTCGTCGTCGTCATCGTCGTCGTCGTCGTCTTCGTCGTCGTCGTCGTCGTCGTCGTCTTCATCGTCGTCGTCATCGTCGTCGTCGATCAAATCGGACGTAGAGAGAACAACCAACGACGAAGGAGATGCGAAAAAGTCGAGCAGCGATGCTACGCGACGCTTCGCGAATCCGTTGCTTCGTATGTTCGAAGATATACCTGCGGAAATGCGTTACGACACGGTGCGCTTGGTACAATGGTTGGGACGATGTATTTCGCGGATCTGTACGACCAGCAAAGAATAAAGACCCTTTTTTTCCCTCGATATTGCATTTCTTTATTAGAGATCCAAAATAAAAACCGATTATTACAATTACAATAGTGTTACAATTACAGTAGTGTTACATAGGTAACAAAAAATCACGTTCCACGTCTCGCAAATAGTAATCCAGATTGCTCAGTAACAAATGTCCTCTCATCAGCAGCCGTTGTTCATGTCACACGTTTGTACCACCCATTTCAGTCCGCTAGCAAAGTACGATGTTTTGGGCACATTTTTGCTGACCGAAATGAAATCGTCCAGATATCGACGATACTCGAGTTCCCTGTCCAGGGGAAGAGGCTGAAAAAAATGAGCGTGCGACGCTACTATATGCGGCGGCATCATGCGGCGGTCGCTTGTTGTCGCGGCGCTATCATCGTCATCGGCGGAGCTCGTCGCAGAGCCATTACAGCTTTCTCGTTGAAAAATGTCGCACAGAAGTTCGTGCGGTGACACTTTCGCGCCAGAGTGCACAATGAGCCAATTTACAAGACACGCGGGCGATGCATCCATAAACACAGCGTCATCGTCGAGGAGGAGGAGATTACAGACTGCGTTATGTCATCGATTACCTCGGTGTCTGTCGCTCCAAGCACGACAGCCAATGACAGTGTGTAATCTAATATCGGTAGTCCACGCCAGACTGCAACGTCACCGTATTCTTCTCCCCACTCTTCATCTTCGTCATTCTTGGTGGCGTGGCTCAGTGACGATCGTGTTCGGGTGGTTCCACGGCTCGCTGCTCGTGCTCGGGATTGAGTGGATCACGTGGCCATTGCTATCCCCTCCGCGATTCCACGCGTGTGCTAGCACAGTGATGTAACAGTCGTACCAGTGACCAAAGATGCGGCGAGCTCGAGCCCGTGCTCTCCCGTCATCGCATCCCCCCCACAGGTCGAGGCGAGACTCGAGTATACGACGGGCCAAAGTTGCGGATATATTCGAGGGGTCTCGAAAAGCGCGTCGTTCGTCCGTCTCGTCATCGAATGCCAGACGGCGAAAGATACGAAAGATCAGGGACTGACAGAACGTGAAACGCGGTCCAGAGCCGTACAGCATGGGTTCACTCATACATTCCTCGATCTCTAGCGACGCTTCAATTCCGCGAACAATCATGACAGTGACAGCGTCGCCGTCGAAATCCGCGTTTAGATTTTTCAACACGAACGGCGAAACGTAAATGGCGTCGCAATATTCCACATTACGAGACACGCCGTACACTCGACTTATACGCACCACGCTACCGTTGTGAATACACGGATCACGCTTCATCACAAGACCAAAGTTTTTTCTCGAAACGTCAAAACACCATTCGAAGCTCTCGTCGGGCCAAGGCAAGCAGCATCGACGGTCACTGCCGCTGCCGCTGCTGCCGCCGCCGCCGCGTTTCCCCTCGTCGTCGTACCGACGACGACGACAGCATTGTCTCAACCGTTGCCGTTTATGTCGCGTGCAATCGCGGCATTTCGGCGGTTTGAAGCGCAATACACCCGCACGATTGTCACGCTCACGATCGACCGAAAATATTCACTCTGCGTGTATAGACGGTAGTGCGATGTGGCTCGGAGACAAGTATGGCGCGATTTGATGTAACCTCTGAGTGTGTTGCGCAATGGATACGTTGTCAAATAATGCACAAAACTCTTGCTCGATTGTAAGATATTTTTTACGGTCCCCGCTCTTTTCCGTGACGAGATCGTCTACTCGTTTGCCAACTCGCGCCTGATTAAACATGGACGCGCTGCAGTACTCGTACGGAGGTGGCACCGCCATCGTAGCCAAGTTATCCAAGTTTGATTTAGCATCAGCAGCAGCAATAGCGGATGCATCGTTGTTCGCGGTGGTGTGCACGAAACACCCGAGCGCTTCGATCGCGCAATTGACACCGGCTCCGCCTCCGATGCTCGAGTCTGCAAACCACAAGCGTGCCTCCTGGCTAGAAAGTCGGTCGAGTTGTTGAGTATTGATCGGGGCAGCATCGATCGCCTGCAAGATCCAAGGATCACCGCGTTGCGTAGCGTTGCCTTCGTTGTCGTCAAATGACAAGCGACGACGACAACGCTGTTCTTGCCTGCCTTTACCGTCCGGTTCTTTTCGCTCGAGATTCGCGTGTAATCGAGACGTGCGACGCTGCCACGGTGGCGGTAGAGTTGCCATAGTTGCGACGGTAGTTTGCCACTGTTTGCGTTTGTATGCCGCTAATATACGCAACACTCGCTCATTAGTCATCACAGGGAGCGATGCGTCAGCGAGAGAACCCACGCCACCGCAGAAAGAATATTCCTGGATTATATCGTCGTCACAGCGCAACAACTTGTTACATTTTTGCAGCGGCAGCAAATTGTTGACAGACAGCTGCTTTCTATTGTCAAGTCATCAGTGCTCATCCATCGAAATCCGTCGAAAAGATTTACATGAGCGCGAGCGTAAAGATTGTAGTAAGATTGGTAAATAAACGCTGTGGTAAAGTGGTTGGGCTACAAACAAAAGGGCTGTGATGACGATTGTGCATCAGCAGCAATCGCTACATCCAGAGCACTTCTTTTTTACAATCCTTTTCTTTCTCATCATCGCCGCAGACTCGACGCAGGCTGGACTCTTGGCTCCGGCACGAGCCGGCACGAGCTGCCGATCTCTTTTCACTTTGGCACTTTGCACTCGTGACTCTGGCGTTGACTGTGGCGGAAGATCAACTTCCTTTTCGAGTTTCTCTCTTCTCACTTCTACTCGCGAGTTCGACGACGACTGACGACCCGTCGACGTCGTCGTTAGGCGAATGATGCCTGATGCCGACAAAGCCGCTAGGGAACACCGATAGTAGCATTCGATTCAACTGAGCGTGTACTATATTTAGATCAACGACTACGTGTTGAAATAAACGTTCGGGCTTTGGCATCAGCACGCGAGTGTGCACATCATCGAGCACGACACGTACGTCGTACAATAATTCGCTCGCGTTCGAAATTTCCTTCTCGTTCAGATTGATATTTATCTTGCCCGAAGGTCGCATCAAATCGCGTCGATGCGATACCGCGTACTGCACAATGTTGGCAAGAGCGTCAAACACTTGAGCGTTGAACGCATTCAAACACGCCGCGTTGTTCTTCACCGGAAAGATATGATTAGAAACGATCAAGTGCGAAAACGTCGTCGGCGAGTACGGCAATCGATTCTTTCGCGACGCGGCATCTTCTCGAATGTGTAGCCGCGATATCTCGTTGCTGCCGCTGCTCGCGCAATCTTTCAGGAATGTAGGATGGTACAACGGATCAACTGACACCTGCGCATCGTTGAGCGTGTTGTAACGTGGTAACAGTGCTGGAGTCTTTCCTCGCTGATACGCTCGCCGAAATTGTTATACTGGACACGTTTCAATATACGTATCCCCAATTGGTCGGCGATAATGCGCAATATATCGCGCGCTTTTGGCGAAAACGTTACAGCGTTGAATTGTAATTCCGGATTAATCCGCTGCAAGCGCGACAAGATGCAATGAATGACGCGTTCGATCACGGAACTGCCCAATAGCGCATATATATCGGTTGTGGTGGGTCATTGATCAGACGACCGAGCGCCTTCACGTCAAACCGAGCCGACCGAAACAATTTGTACAGAAACATTAGCAATTTGTACTTGTCGAATAATAATTGTCGACCGACGGTCGAAACCTGTTCCCACGTTCGTTTCTTTTCAGAAATACATGTCATCCGTTTGTTAACCATTTCGATCATGCGCTCGATTGCTCGCATCCACGCCTTGCTGGCAGCCAACGTCACTGTCGGCGGCTTCAAATGTTTCTCAGCGGGTAGATCGGACATTGCCTTAACTATTGTCGAGCTCAAAAAGAATTTGAACGCTGTGGGCAATTTTGGTCGCCGGTTCCAACGATCCGCGAGTGGCATATCGTCCAGAGTTTCACCGCGTCTCTGATGTTTTTTCTGTCGTTCAGTTTGCGGTCGGACGACGTCGTCCTGATGCTCGAACTCGAACGCTTCCGACAATTCTCTCTTCCTCAGCGTGCGTTCGCCAGCGATCTCCTTCGCTAACTCGACGGTTCGTGACGACGACGACGACGACGAATAGACGACGACGATGACGACGACGACGACGACGACGATGACGATGCTCGTTTAGCCATTTTTCCTTTGTTTCTCGATTTGGACATAATCTTTTTCGACACAGCCATCTTGCACGATTGCTTCGCTCGTAGTTGCTTCGTGTGTGATTGCTTTTTGACGACCGGCTTAACCTTTCGTTTACGAACGGAAGAGATTCTCCCATTATGGTCGATCAGTTGCGGTGATACACCAGTCACCGTTGTCTTGACCGTCGTAGCATCGTTTTTATTTATTATCGTTTCTGGTAATCGTTCAAGCAATATGGACAATGATGGCGGTGGCATTTTTGACGATTGCGGCGGCAGTTGCTCAAGTGGCACTTGTGATAATTGCGGCGGTAGCTGTTCAGTTAACACCGCCGAGAGTCGATCTTGCAACGGCTCAGCGACCGGCAGCTGCCACTGCGAGGTAGACAGCTGATACGAATTAGCCATGCTTAAATACGTCGATAAAATGTGCGGCAGTAAAAGTTGACGACGACGACGACGACGACGACGACGATGAATTCGACAACGATGACCGAGGTGTCAAGAGCGCACTTGGAGTTTTTTCAATATTTCATCGAATATGATCGGTATGCACGAGCTAATTCTGTTTGGATGCCGTTGATAAAGCAAATCGTACATCACCAGAGCCATCTTATCTTATTCTCTTTGGTAAGTTCGTCCAGCACGTCTTCCAATGGCACTGTGATCATCTCTAGCATCCTCTTCCCATTCGTTTTCCATTGTTAGCATTAGTTCTTCAACGTCGCTGAATTTAGTCTTCCAATGTGTCACGCGATGCAAATGATCAGCTCGTCATTGGTTTCGTTGATGAAACGCGATGTATGCGTCTAGCTACTGGCTCTGCGTCCTCCTCAACTTTAGCCTTAACTCGTCGTCGTCGTCGTAATCGGGAACTTGCACATCGGGAAGCGATGCCGTTTCCGAAACACGACGAGATAGATATAGTGCAATAGAGAGCGACGACAAGATTTTTGACGACGCTGAGCGGAGTGTCGAAACCTATCAACAGAGAGAGAGAGAGAGAGAGAGAATGGGAGAGAGAACGGGAGAGAGAACGGGAGAGAGAACGGGAGAGAGAACGCGAGAGAGAACGGGAGAGAGAGAGAGAGAGAGAGATAGACTCGTGGTAACGCAATCTAACGTACCACAAAATGACCTTGTCCTTCGAGGTGCTCCTATTTGTCATCGAGTCGCTATTGTCGGCAAAATCAATCCCACTGTACAACACTGTATATACGATAACTGCTATCTAGGTCTTCAGAGTCCTCCAGCGTCTGGCCGGCATCGTCGTCCATTCGGGCGAGCTGAACAATTCCCCGTGACAGACATGACGGACGACCAGCGCGGAGCTGTAATGTAACGCCTTGCTTTTAGTTCAATTCGTTCATCTTCCCGAGATTAGATTTCACTCGCTCGCGTTGCGAGCCTGGCCGCCGCCGTCGCACCGCATTCCTCGTTAGTAATTTCGTACAAGCACGCGTTCACGTAGCTATTGGTTTGCCAGCGACTGGCATGATCAAGCGTCTCCTGAATACGATCGAGCGTAGCGCCCTGCAGATAACGATAGCCAGCGTAAATGCGACGGAGAGCATGAAAGCTCAATCCGCGTGATCTAGGCCTGGAGAACAAATTTTCGTACAAATGGTCCAGACGCTCGTCTAGCACTCGCCGCATGTGCTCTCGATCGAACGGAATCTCGAGCTCGCCGCATTCCACCCACGAGAGGAACGTGTTCAATATGATACGTGTGTCCGAAGGCAAAAGGAAATCGTAGCCGTCGCCGTCGCCGCGGACGGCTTTGCGTTCAGCGGAAGGTCGCAACAATTCACCCACTTCGATCCTGCCCAGTTTGCGCGTCTTGTACACCGTGATCACGCATACTTCGCGGTCGCGCAGTTGTCGCAATTGTCGCACATCCAGCACCGTTATATCGCTCAGGCGCTTACGTCAGAGCCAACATGTAAAATACATAGAGAAACAAGTGATTCCGCGCGTTTCGCTCGGCAAACGTCTCACGACGCCGACAAGTTGTGGCAGCACACATCCCGTTACTATCGACCGTCTCACCGCTTGCATCATTGATACGAATTCATTTTCTCGAAATGTTAATCGACCGTCGCTTTTGAGCGACCGATCGCCGAGTCGACGCTCGACTTGGTTGGGATCATTGCGCCGCGCTGGCGCATTCTCGCTCGCAAGTTCAGCCAGGGCCAATTCGCGGTCTTTGCGTCGTGCATCCACAGCTCGCTCGAGACCGTTCAACAGCGACATGTGCGCTCTACGATTCACCGAGCGCACGACGTACCAAAGACTACGAATATACGCGCGGGAATAGCCCGCGTCATACAAACGGCCGCCCAGCTCGATCAAGACCGGTACCGTCATGGCACTCACCGTGCGACGGTTATGCTCCAGCGTGGACATTTCTGTAGGCGCACCATTACTGGCGCCGCCGCCGCCGCCTTGTTTACCGCCGCTACCGTTCTTCTTCTTCTTCTCCTCCTCCTCTATTTCTTCCTCTTCGTCATCGTTGCTGCCGACCACGGATACAAAGCGATTCAATAATCGCCACTGAGGTACGATTGCGTTCGCATTTAGACATTTTCGTGACTCGTGGCCCGTTCGTAGGTTGATGACCTGATGACTCGATGGTGGCTGTAACTACAGCGTGACCGGCCTCAACTGATTTCCCGCTAACAAGATTGCATACTGCAGTCACCAAGTCTCGATAACGCGCAGATGTTTGAAGATGATCCGAACCGTCGCTGTCGTACGTCACAATAGGTTCGCTAGCTGACGGCGCGTTTCCGGAGGGAACCTGAGCCCCTTCTGTCGTAAGAAGAGGACGGCGATACGGATGAAATCGCCGCAGGCTACGACTGCTTCTCCGGTCACAACTCATGGTCGAACCTTACGCTGGTGCATTGGTGCGCAACCGCCCCCCCACCCCACCCCACCAGCATGATGAGTGCTTTCGGTCGGTAATCGGCATGTTTGTAGTCACGTAATCTGAGAAATATTGATTCAAGACGACGATAATGGAGCGACCTGATCTGAATGCGCGATACGGTCAAAATCGAGGCGTCGATTATGCTGGGCAAAGTAGCGGCCCGAACAGGGGTACCGGCACGGCGCGGCGACCTCAAACACGTCCGCCGCAGTAGACGCATCGTTTAGTCCGCAGTCTGCACTTCTCGCCAATTCGCCAGATGAACGCTGCTCCAAGCAACCTCCACCGCCGTCGCTCTGTGTGAACAATTTGGTGGATTTGGTGGAACCCCTGAGAAGGCAAAGCAAGTACCTAATGCATATACGAGCATTTGGACATGAGTTCACCACACACTGCTTGTTCGTTCACGACGAATGTACTCTCGCTGTCATCAATATTCTCGGTCGGCGACGACGACGACGACAACGACGGTGATGAATTCAATGTCACGGTATCCATCAAGAGAACAGAGTGAAATCGGTCTTCGGTTTAACCTGCCGGACGTGGTGCTCTGGCCATATTTCGCCATCGCACGACTACGGACAAGCGTAACTACACTTTCTATGAGCTGATCAGCGACGTGGAGGAAAAACGGCTCAACAAGCGCCAGGAAGAACAATTCGTCGAGGAGGGCGACGTTGAGTTTGAATCGGAACTTCATCGGCACGATGTGGATCTCATCAGCGGTGGTCTCACGGATTCGCAGCATCCCGAGTATACTACGTTCTCTGCGCGCAGAGCGACATTCGCTACGTGGCCTTGTGAGTCGAGAACACAGACGGCGATGCAACTTTCGTCTGCGGGTTTTTTTTACACGGGCAGACGCGATACTACAATCTGTTACTACTGCGGCGGTGGAATAAGTGATTGGGACGCTGAAGACGATCCATTGCAACAACACAAATTCTGGTTCCCGAAGTGCCCCTTCGCAGCGGCCGTGGCTCGACGTCGACGCGGGATGTAAACCCCGGCCGGCCAGACGGCTACGACGGTCAGCAGCGGCACGTTTTTTTTTCGTCTGATCTTAGGCGTGTTTTTCTCGTTCGTTTCTTTTTTGCACATGAGAGTAACGCATGGACCGAACAGATGGAATAAACATACATATTGAGGAACAAATAACATGTGTTTATTTTCTACATTTCGTATATCCCATAGAACTGTCCAAACTTGTCCATTGGCGTTCCGCTCCGAACATAATTCCGATTGTCGCGAAACGTTGCTATGCATCAGATATGCGCAACGACCGATTGCGGTTCTCCACGACACGTGCACGTTCAGCTGGCTCGACTCAGTTCACGCCAGCTCGACATTTGCGCATTGAGCGTTGTTGTTGTCGTTTTTCAGCCATTTTTTCATCGTCTCGTCGCCGCAGATGAATTGCGGTCAACGTGCAGATACGTCAGGCAAAAATCACCAGCGCTATAACGTATGATATATCAAAAATCGTCAATATCGCGATCCGGGTCACAACAGTAAGACGTCGTGCAGCGTTCCGTTAAATACCCCGACTGGCGCCGTGGTGGGGGAATATTGTACCTGATTGGAGGAAGTTTCCCCACCACTCTGATTTTCGACCAATGAACAAGCACAGCTTCTCCCTCTACTGTACAAGTTGTACAATTTTTCGGTACGTACCTAGCCGTGCCGGGCGCGTGCCGGTACTATTGTACGTACCGTAGTACAGAGCAGTCAGAGGTACAATAGGACCAGGGGCTACTGCTCTGTACTCCGGTATAACATATATAGAACGGGTGGTTTTTTGCGCGATCTCGCGCTTCGTTCGGTCGACTCGACTCGATCGAACGAAGCGCGAGCGATGCGAAAAATGTATGTCGGAACCTAACCTATAATACGGAGCTGTTCTGAAGACTTTTTCTTAGATATCTTAAAAAATATTAGACAAGTAGAAAAATATTTTGAACAAAAGTTAATCAAATTAATTGGTAGAAAAAGATGATGTTATAAAAATTCAGGTTTCTATTTAAGATTTTTATGTTGATCTTGACTGGGCTTTTCGAGGTCATTACAAGGTGAAATTTATAGGTTAGGTAAATAGATTCTTTGAAGCCCTACAATTTCTGTCTGAAACATTTTCCTCTAAATTGTCACGTTTACGAAAAAATTGGGTGACGCGGTTAATCTGAAACATTCCGTATGTAAAATTGTATTCTCAAGCATGACATAATAGGAAACGTGTTATTTTCGCAAGAAATCCTCAAAGCGTTCGTACAATGACAAGGCTGACAGAAATCTCTCACAGCGTTCGTTTTCGCCCCCCTCTCTAGGAAAAAGAAACGAACAGCTCGACTCAGCAAGGCAACCGGGCATATCTCGCATCGTTCGTTCCATCCCCCCTCTAGAAAAAAGAACGAACGCCTCGTTTCGGCAAGGCAAACGGGCGTCTTTCGCGTCGTTCGTTTTCTCCCCGCCCCCCCCAGCGAATCTCGTTCAAAGAAAATGTACGGAGACTTTCGGAACAGCCGAATAGCAACTGTCACATCGTTCGTTTCATCCCCCCTCTTGGAAAAAAACGAACACCTCGACTCAGCAAGGCAGCAGTGCATTTCTCGCATCGCTCGTTTCATCCCCCTCTAGGAAAGAGAAACGAACACCTCGACTCAGCAAGGCAGTCGGACAACTCTCGCATCGTTTCTCTCATCCTCCCCTCTTCGAGAAAAACAAATAGCTCGATTCGGCAAAATTGCCTGGTATCTCTCGCATTCGGTTTTTCCCGAATCTTGGAAAAAATTCGAGGACCTCGATTCGGCGAGAGATGCACGTTAGCCTCGCCGAATCGAGGTTTTCTCCCGAATCTTGGAAAAAATTCGAAAACATCGATTCGGCAAAATTGACGTGCATCTTTTGCATCGTTCGTTTTCTCCCGACTCTTGGAAAAATTTCGAAAACCTCGATTCGGCAAAACTGATATATATCTCTCTCATCGTTCGTTTCTTCTGCCGCCTCGTGAAAAAGATTCGAAAACCTCGATTCGCCAAGGTTGACGGGCATCTCTCGCAACGTTTTTTCTGTGCCCTCTTGGAAAAAAACTAACACCTCGACTCAGCAAGGCAGACGGGCATCTCTCGCATTGTTCATTTTCCTTGCTACATGCGCGAAGTGTATCAGAAATCGTCAATATCGCGATCCAGGTCGCAACAGCAACACGTCGTGCAACATTCCTTTAAAGTCGCCAATTGGCGCTGTGGTGGGGGTACATTGTACCTGATTGGAGGAATTTCCCCCCACCACTTTGATTCTCGACCAATGAACAAGCGAAGCTTCCCCCTCTACTGTGCAAGTTGTACAATTTTCCAGTACGTACCTAGCCGTGCCGGGCGCGCGCCGGTACTATTGTACGTACCGTAGTACAGAGCAGTCAGAGGTACAATAGAACCAGGGGCTACTGCTCTGTACTCCAGTACTTTCGTTAATATATATAGAACAGATGGTTTTTTCTGTGATCTCGCGCTTCGTTCGATCGAATCGACTCGATCGAACGAAGCGCGAGTGAACGCAAGCGATGCGAAAAGTGTATGTCGGAACCTAACCTATAATACGGAGCAGTTCTGAAGTCACGCTTGGCTCCGTTTGTTTCATCCTCTCCCCAGTGAATCCCTCTGTAAAAAAATGTACAGCAACATTCGGGAAGGCTGACAGACATATCTCGCATCGTTCGTTTTCACCACCACATCGAAATCTGTGAAGAAAAACATTCAGGACTCCATTCGACAAGGCTGACATGCACCTATCGCATCGTTCGCTTTCGCCTCTCAGCAGCGAACTTCTTTGAAAAAAAATGTACAGCGACATTCGGCCAGGCTGACGAGCATCCTCCGCAATGTTCGTTTTCACCCCCCTCATCGAAAGCTTTTTGAAGAAAAACATGCAGAGACCGATTCAGCAAGACTGCCGTACGTCTCTTGCATCGTTCGTTTCACTCCCCTCTTCGAAAAAAAAATCAAACACCTCGATTCGGCAAGATTGACGTGCGTCCCTCGCATCGTTCGTTTTCTCCCGAACCTTGGAAAGAATGCGAAAACCTCGATGCGGCAAGGCAGACGGCAAATTCTCGCAACGTTCGTTTCATCCCCCCTCCTTCTTCGAAAAAAAACAGCTTGACTCAGCAAGGCTGATGTGCGTCTCTCGCCTCGTTCGTTTTCACCCACTTCTAGGAAAAAAAACGGAAACCTCGTTTCGGCAAGGTAGCCGAACATCTCTCGCATCGTTCGTTTCATCCCCCCCTCTTCGAAAAAAACGAATAGCTGGATTCGGCAAAGCAGTCAGGCATCTCTAGCGTCCGTTTCATCCCTCCTCTAGGAAAAAACGAAAATCACGTCCCGGCAAGGCAAACGGGCGTCTTTCGCACAGTTCGCTTTCTCCCTCCTCAACGAAAGTCACTCAAAGAAGATGTTTAGCGACTTTCGGCAAAGCTGCCGGGCATGTCCCGCATCGTTCGCTTTCTCCCCCCTCTAGGAAAAAGAAACGAACACCTCGTTTCAGCAAGGCAGCCGGACGTCTCTCGCATCGTTCATTTCATCCCCCCTTTTAGAAAAAAACGAATAGCTGGATTCGACAAGGCAGACCGGCGCCTTTCGCATCGTTCGTTTTTCTCCCCCCTCAGCGAATCTCGTTCAAAGAAGTTGTACAGAGACTTTCTTCTGGCATTGTTCGTTTTCTCCCCCCCCCTCAGCGAAACTCGCTCAATGAAAATGTATAGAGACTTTCGGGACAGCCGAAGGGCAACTCTCGAATCGTTCGTTTTCTCCGCCCTATAGGAAACAGAAACGAACAGCTCGACTCAGCAAGGCGGCCGGGCATATCTCGCTTTGTTCTTTTCATCCCTCCTCTGGGAAAAAACGAATGGTTCGATTCGGCAAAGCTCCTGAGCATCTCTCGCATCGTTCGTTTCATCCCACTTCTTCGAGAAAAACGTATGGCTCGATTCGGGAGAGCTGCCGGGCATCTTTCGCATTGTTCGTCCCACCCTCTAGGAAAAAGAAACGAACACCTTGACTCAGCAAGGCGAACGGACATATCTCGCAACGTTCGCTTCATCCCCCTCTTCGGAAAAAAACGAAAATTTCGATACGGAAAGACTGACGGTCATCTATCGCATCGTTCGTTTTGTCCCCCTTCTTGAAAAAATACGAAAACTTCGAATCGACCAGGCAGACGGGCAACTCTCGCATCGTTTGTTTTCTCCCGAATGTTGAAAATAATTCGAAAACCTCGATTCAGCATGGCAAACGGGCATCTCTCGCATCGTTCGTTTTCTTCCCCCCCTCAACGAATCTCGCTGAAAGAAGATGTACAGCGACTTTCGGAACAGCCGACGGGCAGCTCTCGCATCGTTCGTTTTCTCGCCCTCTAGGAAGAAAAACGAACATTTTGACTCAGCAAGGCAGCCGAGTATCTTTCGTATCGTTAATTTCATCCCCCCCCTGAACCAAATATGAAAAAAAAAGCGAATAGCTCGATTCGGCAAAGCTGCCGGGCATCTCTCGCATCTTTCGTTTCATCCCCCCTCTTCGAAAAAAACAAATAACTCGATTGGGCAAAGCTGTTGGACATCTCTTGCACCGCTCGTTTTTTCCCTCTTCTAAAAAAGAACAGCTCGATTCTGCAAAGCTGCCTGATATCTCTCGCTTACTTCTTTTTTTCCCGAATATTGGGAAAAATTCGGAAACCTCGGTTTGGCAAGGCTGACGGGCATATCCCGCATCATTCGTTTTCTCCCCCCCCCCTCTTGGAAGAAAACGAACAACTCGATTCGGCAAAGCTGCCGGGCATCGCTCGCATCGCTCGTTTTCTCCCCCATTATGGAAAATAAACGGACACCTCGAATCAGCAAGGCTGACGGGCATCTCTCGTATCGTTTGTTTTCTCTCCTCTCTTGGAAAAAACGAACAGCAAGTTTCGACAAGGATGCCGGGCATCTCTCGCATTGTTCATTTTCCTTGCTACATGCACGAAATGCATCAAAAGTCGCCAATATGCGATCCAAGTCGCAACAGTAAGACATCGCGCAGCGTTCCGTTAACATCTCCGACTGGTACTATGATGGGGGGAGGTACATTGTACCTGATTGGTGGAATTTTCCCCCACTACTTCGATTTTCGACCAATGAACAAGCAAAGCTTCCCCTCTACTGTGCAAGTTGTGCAATTTTCCAGTACGTACCTAGCCGTGCCGGGCGCGCGCCGGTACTATTGTACGTACCGTAGTACAGAGCAGTCAGAGATACAATAGGACCAGGGGCTACTGCTCTGTACTCCGGTATTTTTGTTAATACATATAGAACGGGTGGTTTTTCGCACGATCTCGCGTTTCGTTCGGTCGAATCGACTCGATCGAACGAAGCGCGTGCGAACGCGAGCGATGCGAAAAGTATATGTCGGAACCTAACCTATAATACGGAGTAGTTCTGAAGTCACACTCGGCTAGCTGCGCAACGGCCATAGTACCGGATGCGACCTTGCACATCTTGGTGATAATTGTGCAAAATTCTCGCTTGGACGAACACAAAAGCGCACTGCGTTTCGTTCGGTTTATCGTACGCATGAGAATGAAAGAGAGCAACGGCGCGCAACGACAGTAACAACGAGAGCTATGGTGTCAGTCGATGATACGACCGCCGTCGTTTCAGAGGGTTTAGTCAATAAGAAACTGCGCGTCGCGTTGTATTGTGCGAATCTACAAAATCTTTGATTCCGTGCTACACGCACAGGGGATAGGGACTAACGGAGAAGCTTAGTCAAGGATGTCATATTATTGCAAGTTTATTTGTTCTTTTTTCTTACATGAGATAGCGGTGGTCGCTTTTGGCGCCTGGACAAGCGTTCGCGTTCAGCACATATTGGAAATTTTATATTCGCCAAGACCGATATGACTTTGTTGGTTGAGTCGGCTTCGTCTTTATCGTTACGCCATTGAACGAAGCGCATCGTTCCGAGCGCGACGTATTCGAATTCGGCCAATCGATCAATGGCACCGCTCGCAGTGACAGTAGTATCGAGAATCATCATCTCCGAGACATTTTCCACAATGAGCAACGAGCTTTGTTGTTGCCACGCGGTGATCAGTCGACGAGATTGAACCGTGTATTGCAAAGTTGTGATGCTCGAATCGTCCGTCACGACAGCGTTTGATGCGGCGTGTAGTTGCACGGCCAATACGATTTCACGAGAGCGCAATTCGTTCAAGTCCCACGATACGATCAGCTCGACGCTCTGCCGCAATTTTATCTTTTCGTACGTGTTGGCGCATGTGAAACACTATGACAAAAGATGACCGTGATGTGCTTGCACATTTATCAGAATGCCATCGGTCGAAATATTTGCGCGCGGAGAGTCATATTCGTTCAGCAGCCGTGCAATCTCGTGGGGTAGTTGAAAAGGTCGACTGATCAACAAGATAGCGGCGACGTCGTTATCAGTGGTAGCGGACGTGTAGCCGCGCATTTGCCACATTTCGTACGCATCACGCAGTATGGCATTAGAGTATATCAAATCGACCGGAATGATAATTCGACTGAGATAGTCACGACGCGACAAAGTCATTCTATTCTCGAGGCACGTGTCGAACACGGACCTCGCGACAGCTCGACGGAGGTTAGAGAGGCGAGTCATTTGATTTCGAAGCGACTCATCACCGTTCACCGGCTGTTCGTTGTTCGTTGTTGCGGCGGCGCTCAATTGACACCATTTGCACAGGTCCAGTGCACCGCGACGCAGAATCATGTTCATGCGACGACGATTGTTGTTATTTGACGAATCGTAACGCAGCGTCACGATTGCAGCTTGCAGTCCATCAGTCGTGTCGTTCGATACATAGGTTTCGCGAAGAACATTTGCACATGAGACAAAAGCGTCGAGATTCTCCAACGATCCACACTGAACGAGTGCTTCCGCAATAAATGCCCATTCGTTGATGGTTTCGCGATTTTCGGGTGTTACCGCATACGCTGTCAGCGGGTTGCGCTGTTCGGCTCCTTCAGCATATTCGGTACACTCGACTTGACGCACGAGCGCACCGTTGCCTTGAGTACGGAGCAACGCTTCGTGATCTACAATGCATGAAATCTCTGTAATAACATCGGCACAATGTGTATTTCCGTTTCGCATAGTTTCAATTTGGTACACATATTGTCCGGATAATACGGGTGTATCGCGACGTTCTTCTTCCGAAGGAGCTGTGGTTCCTACCGTCGTTGTGCACGTTAATGGTCATTGACGAATCTCGCGTCCATCGAGCCGCAAAGCGCCGTTTATCAAGACACCAAAAACGCGTTCGCCGTCGTACTTGAGTTTGGCAACGAGCGACGATTCGGCATGGTGCACGATGCGACTCGCCAGTTCCTGCATCATGTTGGTTCTCGTCATACAATTCGGTCCCGTGACGGCGCGCGTCAGCGACAGTTCTTCAAGCGCTTCTTTCAGCGGCACGGAGCACAGGCCGTCGAACAGCAGTCCATCGGGCCAGTGTTTACATAGCCATGGAAGCACCAGTGCTCTGTGCACCGCCACGATGGCGTTGTGACGAGCGAATCTCTCCCTGGGGGTGTCGATGGCGCTCGTTAGAGATGATTCGCATTCCAGATCCAGATGGTACGATGCCTCGTGATATTCGTTGAGATGAGCGCGCAGAGATACACGCACGGTACACGGCGATAACGGGGAGATACATTGGTTACAAGCGTCGCGCGGAAGGTTGTCGTCGTCGTCACGAATCGTTTTCGCGTCGGAGCAATGGGCACACGCTAGTGCGAAGAAAGAGAGCCGGTGTTCGAAGCACAGGCCGAGATTCGAGTCGTTCGTATCGTCCTCGAGATCGGTGAGCGCTCGTTCGTAACGTAATGGCATTCGCAGCTCCGCGTTCAATGTGTCGCGAAGAATCAACGGATAGCGCGCATTGTCCTCGTATGTCAATTGACGCTTCGCACGATCGTGAGCCCGTTCGTATCTTGCGTACCTACTGTATGCCAACGGAATTTTGAGCTGAGAGGTCAGTCGATCCTGATCGTTGCAACGAGTAAGCGATCGCACAGCCGATAATCTGTCAGGCGCTTGAGGCGTGAAGTCAGTTTGACAACGGTCTTGATACGATATTATGGATATCGTACCGAGTCTCCATGTTGATACTCCGATTCGCGATTTGCGATGTACGAAAGACTCGAGATTACAATCGAGCGACCAGAATTCGTCAAATAACGCACCTTGACCCACGCTGACCGGAAGCGAGTATCCAAGCGTTGTTTCGAGCTCGCAATGAGCGGACCAGCGTTCCATGATGCACGTAACGAGAGTTAGATCCTGTGTCGCTGTGTTACAAATAGTGAAACGCCACGCTCGAATTGGAATGCAGCATCACACTTAGCGATGTTGGCAAGCGTAGCAGAGTGCGCAGTTTGGGCGAAACTAGTACCATCAAATTTTGATCGTTATCCCGCAAATCTGAAATAAAAAAAAAACAGATGGGGTCCATGAATCAGATCAGTTTGTTGAGTCGTCCGACAACGTCTTTCTGTAATCGTACTCACGCGTGTATCACACGCAGCGAATAGTACCATATGCGCCATGTATATCCGGCGATAATACGTTGAACGTTGGCCGAGGTGTCGAAGGGCCGCTGGTCGCAACGAGTCCGTAGCCAAGTCGAATTCTCCTTCGTGCGATTCTACTTTGCGATTCGATAGAGGCACGCTAGGAGCCGAAACTGCGATTCGCTCCCGTGCAAACAATATCGGTCCTAATTCTAAAACTGCGGGTCTTGCGTGACGATCTTGCAGAAAGCGATTATAGCTGCTCATCGTCGTTGTCGTCGTCGTCGTCGTCATTTTTTCAACGGCGGTCATGGCTGCGCCCCTGCCATTGTCCTCCTTTGCGTTTATGCACACGCGCAACAACAGTAGCACCCGTCCGTCGAACAGACCCAAGCGATGATCATGCTTGTACGATTCGCACCACTTGCGCTGAAGACCCGAGCCGGCCAATTGTTGGCGCGCGTGAGCGCTCAAACGATTGAGGGAGACGCGACTGTTGATGCGAAAGGACGTGTGCAATGCGCGAAGGAACGTGTCATCGAACGCATTCTTATCGAATGCACCAAACTCGTTGGCTTCGATCTCTAGATAGATTTTTCTTCGCGTACAGAAGGAAAAACGACAGCGGACGGGGGTATTCCTCGTTCAATGGTGCGCACGTAGGTGAAGTAATCACGGTATTGCGGATTGGTGTATCGCCATTTAGCACCATTTCGTTTCGATGGTAACGATTTTCTGCCTGACGCCATCGCTGCCGAAGTATCGAACGACGATGAAGACGTTATCGCGCGAGCCAGTGCACCACTGAGAGTGGGCGCTCCGCCGCCGCTGCCGCCGCGTTTATCGCCGCCATTGTTTTCCTTCTTTCGCACACCGGACATAATCATGCGTGTCTACTACTGATCAGACTACACTGACCACGTTTCCTTCGGGAGCTATTTATAGAGTTTCACTCTGGTAAGCGCGTTAGCGGCAACAGTTGGGTAACAGCAGCAGAATGGGTTCTCAAAGCGTTGATGAAACGATTACGCTCAAAGTGGATCAATTGTTTCAAGGCGCACGTGAAGTGCACACAACGGTGACAACATCACCGATGATGTCGGATCGAACGATCTCGATGAATCTGCGGACGATCGCATGACTCAGTTTTTCATCGACATAGCATCCGACATGGCGAGTGAACAACACAATGATCATCGTCATGTTTCGCGTCGAATTCGGCGATCAGCGGCGACAACGGAGGAGGAATCTTCATCCCCGTCTTTGCAAACGTTCATTGCGATAAAACTAGTATTCGTGTGAATCTTTGCGTTCGCGCAATTTGTGTTAGCTGGGTTTTTGTACTTTGTGTTTACCAAATACGCAGAATGCTCGGAATGCATGAGTAGTTCGAGTAAACGAATGATTTGGTCCGGATCGATCGCTCTCACTGGAACTTTGATAACCACCTACTTTTCGAGCACATATGTGACGAACGTGTTATAATTTTGATCATTACGCGGTGCACACTACACGTTATTCGAAATTATTGAAGGATAACGACTTTTGGTCAAACTTGTCGTTGATTTCGTCGTACAACAATTGTCGATTGTTGCTCGAAGTTGCAGCGGTAGAAAACGTGGCGGCAATCGAACGCCGTTGTGTCCTTGTCACTGCTCCGTTAGAGTCCACCGCCGCCCGCCGGCCGAGTCTCGACGATCGCCGCAAGGTACGAATATCGTTGTGTACAGTAGTCCCTTTTCGTACAAGGCGATCGTGTGCCATTGTTGATGTTGCCGTAAACGTGACATATTGCTACTAAGGAAATCATACTCTTGCATATTTTGATTCCATTCACGCACAGCTACACGAATATGACGCGCAAATATCGTTCGTTGGTTGGCTGAAAGATGTGACAATATCGCGGACTCGTACGATGCTGCAACAACGTTACCGACGATTGCCATTCGAGCGTAAGCATGCATGAAACGATGATCGATGAGAAACAAATGTAACCAAGAAGCAATCGATTCGCAGTGCGGATAATCGTCGTTGCGGTGTTTCGTGTTTCTACACTGTCGCTTTTGTCTCAGAACACACCATTTCGACCGATGGTCTGGGCTCCAATGTGAGACAATATTGTTAATTTTGCGCGAAAAGTTGTTTTTTGCACGCTTTAACGTATCGCCAACTGCTAATTCTAGAGCGACGACATCAGTGGTTGCACTCGCGCTGCTTGCTGTACACGCGATCGCGTAAAGAACATCTCGTTGCTCGATCGATCGCGATTGCTGCTGCTGCTGTTGTTGCTGCTGCTGCTGCTGCTGCTACTGCATTGACGACTGCGTTTTGCGTCGTCGTTTAGCTAATGAGGCTAGTGCTGCTGCGAGGTCAAATACGCAAGCTGGCTGTTTGAACACTGCTGTAACAATCGCAGTTGTCGTGAGTATCGCGCCAAGTGCGATTGACTCATACCGTAATTTCTCTGCCGCCTCGCGTTTACATTCGGAACAACGGAACAGCGTTGCAATTGTCGTTGTCGTTGCAGCCGCCGCCGCTGCCGTCGCGTTTACTGCCGACAACGACGAGTCTTCATGATTGCGGAGAAATTTACGAGCCGCGAGTCGTTCGCGTGAGTCGTCGATTCCTCGAAGTAAAGATTCGACCAGTTTGTGCGTGTTGTGCTGATAACGCTTCATGAGATTTATATTTATATCGTTGTCAAAGTCGCCGCAAAATGAACAACCAAGTCGACGACTGTGGTGGCGGCGGCGGCGGCGGCGGCGGCGGAGGTGGCGGTAGTGGCAGTAGTGGTGGTGGTGGTGGTGGTGGTGGTGGTGTAGTGGTGGTGGTGGTAGTGGTGGTGTGGTGGTGGTAGTGGTAGCAGCAGCAGTAGCAGCGGTAACAAACAGCAGCAGTATTGGCTGTTAAACGTTCATTTGCACAGCTACCTGCGAAGCTTGTACAGCAGTAATGGTGATTCGACGATCGACACGGTGGATGATCTGTTTCGCGCTATACGCAGACGCGCTCGAGCTGCCAACGCAAATTTAGCGGTTGATGGTATTAGCAGCGATGATACTATTTTATGGCATCCACCGTTTGTAAAGTTGTTGCGCAAATGGACCCCCTCTGTACGTACTGAACCGAACATGAGAGCAGGCGAGAGATTGCGCGCTGCCGGAGACATGATGTGTAAAATGATAAATCTAGTAAAGGCCGATCGCGAAAGCGTAAATGCTCGTCTTTCGACTACGTTACGAGATTGTGACCAATTACTGCTCGAAGTCAGACGTCTGCGTGGTATGCTGAAGCTTCGTCGAGTTGTGACGAAGGAAGGAGTTTCAGTTGCGGCGATCTGTGGCGGCAAGCGACGCAGACTCAACGATGACACGCTGCCGCCATCACACGAGAGCGACGGTGCAAGCCGTCGAACGGCCGCCGAATGACGACGTGAGTGGTCCAACGCTGCAGAGTCGTCGTCGTCGTCGTCGTCGTCGTCGTCGTCGGTGAAACCCGCCAATGCGATCGCCTGCCGGCGATCGACGATAAGCGATCGGTGCGATGGACTACGATATCGAAGACTTGATAATATTTGCTCGTTTGGCTGCAAGATCGGGCTTTAGAGCCTGCTGTTAACACAGTACGCGGTCCGATCGGTCGAGCCATAGCGGAGCGATGCATCTCGAATCGAAACGTGTCACTCGACTCTACCGTCGTTTGGTTCAATGATGACGTAATGTTGACTATTTGGCGGGCTGTACAGCGCGGTATCGATGCGGTCAGCGAGTATAATAGCGCGATCGAAGATAGCGTGCGTCGTTACGACGCATTGGATCGAGCTGTTGCACGTGGCGCGGATTGATGAAAACGATCGTTTCCTTGCGCCAAGTGCTCTCAAAAGATTGAACAAATACTTGGACGCTGCCGCCGCGAGAGAGATTTGGGAAAATAAAAAGAAACTTCGTGTTTACTCAGATGTGCGATATGATTTTTCTCGCATTCGCATATGTACGTCTATAGCAGCAGTAGTAGTAGTACAAACATGTTGCTTCGCGCGCTCTCTTCGATCAATCGTTTTTGGTCATGGGGATATTCGCATTTGGTTCGTTGCGTGATCGCTTTTCGAGTCCACTCAAGCACACAATTAATGACTACGTCGCATGTTTCGACATTACGCCGATAGTCGTTTATACTCTGCGCCATAGTCGCGATGAAGAGGAATTTGTCCGAATGTTCCGACTACGTTTGGAAACATGTCGAGAAATTCGATATCTAAGATCAAATCCACCGCTGGCGCTTTGTTATACTTTGGATAACAGAGCGCCTCGTACCAAACGGCAGACTCAATTGCAACGACTGGTCGAATCGCGCTCGGTGCTGACAAGAGTAAACACCGCAATCGCTCAATACGTGGCTGTAAATCGGATGAACGTCGGAGACAATTCGAGAGAAGAACCTGAACCAGAAGAGAACGAAAGAAATAACACGAATAATTTGAGTAAATTGAACGAATTGATCAGCGGCGGTGGCGGACTCGATAGTAGCGATCATGTTTCGCGCGCAAGCAGCAACCTCGGTGATGATGAGGCTGCGGATACGATGCCCACGGATACGACCACGGATGTAACAGTGACCGAGGCGAACGAGGTGAGCGGCAACAACGATGCTGGCAGCGTCATTGAGCAACGTAGCATCAAAATTTCACAAGTGGTGCACCATATTCGTAACATTTTGACAAATGAGTACGTTTTGGCCGCCGCAAGCTCAAGCATCGGCAAGCAGCACAAGCGAATCGTACGTCCGTCGATTGGACTCTACGTTAGCTCTACGAACAAGGAGCGGCACTGTGCGACCTATTTCGAGCAACAGCCTCCCGTATTTCCGTACGAGTCGCGAGCATTCGACTCGTTGACCAAGCGTAGCCTACGCAATCGCAGCAGCGGCAGTAGCAGCAGCAGCAGCAACAACAGTAGCAGCAATGCGTTTCGCAACGACGAGAACGCATTGGCTGATGATCTGAATGCCGAATGGAAGAACGTCGGCGTTGATAGTACGAATGGTTCGATCGAATTCGATTACAACGAGGGTGAAGGAGAAATCAAAGCGATCAATTGGCTATCTCGTTTCGAGAAATGCGACCGTTTGATCATGTCGCGTGATAACGACGTGTACATTTACATTCTATCCAAGCTACACAACGCATCGTGCTGTGAAAAGAAGGAAAACATCGGGCTGGGTCGTTTCCTAGTCTACTATGAGAGCAGCGATAGCGTGTTGCACTGCTGGCAGCATTTGTCTCTGTACTTTGACAAATGTTGGCTATTGTTATTATGGTTCAGCATGTGCTTTGGTAATGATTTCACACATGGACTCCTGGACAAGTCATTTTCAGTTATGAATCATTATTATGCTGTACTGGAACGAGAGTTTAAATGCGTGTCCTCCAGCACCGAGGAGATTCGGCATGATGTGTTCGCACCGAGCACTCGTCGTACAAACAAGAGCTACCACGACGCCGACGATGTTGACGATGCCGTTGTTGACGATAAATTTATCCTTGTTTGTCGTTCCAAACGACGAAAGGAAAGCGGCGGCGGCAAAAACGGTAGTGGCGGCGGCGGCGACGGCGGCGACAGCAGAACCGAAATTTATGGAATGAACAAGTGCCTAAAGTCATTACAGAAAGACGATTGCAGAGATGGTGACAGATCATCGCGTACGATCTCGTCACCGTGGTCACGTCGAAGCCACAGTGAGGATGTATTAACCATGGCAATCAGCGAACTCTAACGAATTCTTCGTGAGAACGGTTCGCTCCTCAGCTCGAGCAACGATCGATGCAAGAGAGATCAGCCGCTCTCATGGCGTGCGTCATGGCGTAGCGGCGTCGTCACTACGAATGACGATGCTGCTGCTGCTGCTACTGCTGGCTGCTGCTGCTCATCTGTGTCACTTTTCACAGATAACAATTGCGGCGAACCTGCTGCTGCTGCTGCTGATACTGTCAGTGACGACATTCTGCGCTTGTGAATCGCCCGGCAACTGTGGATCTTCTTCTACATAATAGAGATGCCCAGCGAGTTTTCGAGCAACCAACGGTTTCGCAACTGTCCAAACTTGCGCATAAATTCGTCATTCGAAAAGCCATTCGTTTCGAGACATGCTTTCTTGTCAATCTCTATGAAACGACTTCACGATACCGTTCGAGCAGTCTTGCTCTATGGTGTGTGAATTGTATGGTTTCTGTTCTGGTTATAAATAAAAAAAAACGGTTTCGAAACGAACATGTGGGTTCAAATTATTTCCCCAGTCGTGAGATTCTTTCCTGGGCAATGGGACTATTTATTTTTACGTTTTAGTAGCTCTTTGCGTGGTCATATGCGTACGCTTGTTTCACATTGTTCTATTCGATCAGGCATGTCGTTTGCTCGACAACAGTTCAACCACGGGCACTCTTTTGTCAAATGATAACTTGCTCCTCTTTTCGATCGGTAACAACGCGAGCGACGTCGCTTCTGCTACTACGACAGCAGAGCGATATGCTCGCGTCAGCGACACCCTGTGGAAAGTTCGACCTTTGGACGGCCAGGACACTCCGTGGTCTGCAGTTTGATCGATGATATGTCATGAAAACAATGCCAGTCGTTTGCACGACGCACAGCACGACAGACAATAACAGCGCAACTAGGTGCGAGGCTGTCTGAATCCAACAAAGCGTATCCGTCGCGCTCTGCTCGAAGAACCGACCGAAGATGAAAATCCGCAGCGAATAGTTGGCGCGAAGACGAGTATTTTACGCGCGTATGTGACTCGACTTGCGCACAAGCTTTTCGAATGGTAGCCGTCATAGTGCAGCTGTTGCAATCATGGAGAACTTGACACATGAAAAATACGTTGATATAGCATTAAGCTAAGACTCCTGCATGCGGTGAGCTCCGGCAACGGCTGCGTGACATCAGGAGAGGCTCCGTTGCGGCAAGCTCCGGCATGCGTCTGTCTCCTGATTGGTCACCGCAGCCGTTTGCCGGAGCTCACCGCATGCATGGAGTCTTAGCTTTACGCGAATTGTGCTATTACGACGCGAGCGACTTTTCGCCATCACCACACCACCGCCGCCGCCGCACTACGTGCCGGTGCCGCTGCTGCCGCGAGTCGTCAGCTTATGTACATCGACGTTTTTTCACAATGATCTGATTCAATTGCTGAGTCTTATGCGAGACGACGAAATCGACTAAGTAATACGAGATGTTATTTTGCACGACCGTGTTATCGTCGAACGTTTCGGTGAACAATTGAATAAACGGAACCGTTGTGATTAGAACGCATTGGACGATAACGCATGAACATGTGCAGCAAGAGTAGGCGCGCAGTAAGAGGTACTCGCGTCTCGCGATGAGCAGCGAGGCCTCNCGCACGATCTCGCGTTTCGTCGCGGTCGAATCGACTCGATCGAACGAAAGCGCGTGCGAACGCGAGCGATGCGAAAAGTATATGTCGGAACCTAACCTATAATACGGATAGTTCTGAAGTCACACTCGCGCTAGCTGCGCAACGGCCATAGTACGGAAGCGACTTTGCACATCTTGGTGATAATTGTGCAAAATTCTCGCTTGGACGAACACAAAAAGCGCACTGCGTTTCGTTCGGTTTATCGTACGCATGAGAATGAAAGAGAGCAACGGCGCGCAACGACAGTAACAACGAGAGCTATGGTGTCAGTCGATGATACGACCGCCGTCGTTTCAGAGGGTTTAGTCAATAAGAAACTGCGCATCGCGTTGTATTGTGCGAATCTACAAAATCTTTGATTCCGTGCTACACGCACAGGGGATAGGGACTAACGGAGAAGCTTAGTCAAGGATGTCATATTATTGCAAGTTTATTTGTTCTTTTTTCTTACATGAGATAGCGGTGGTCGCTTTTGGCGCCTGGACAAGCGTTCGCGTTCAGCACATATTGGAAATTTTATATTCGCCAAGACCGATATGACTTTGTTGGTTGAGTCGGCTTCGTCTTTATCGTTACGCCATTGAACGAAGCGCATCGTTCCGAGCGCGACGTATTCGAATTCGGCCAATCGATCAATGGCACCGCTCGCAGTGACAGTAGTATCGAGAATCATCATCTCCGAGACATTTTCCACAATGAGCAACGAGCTTTGTTGTTGCCACGCGGTGATCAGTCGACGAGATTGAACCGTGTATTGCAAAGTTGTGATGCTCGAATCGTCCGTCACGACAGCGTTTGATGCGGCGTGTAGTTGCACGGCCAATACGATTTCACGAGAGCGCAATTCGTTCAAGTCCCACGATACGATCAGCTCGACGCTCTGCCGCAATTTTATCTTTTCGTACGTGTTGGCGCATGTGAAACACTATGACAAAAGATGACCGTGATGTGCTTGCACATTTATCAGAATGCCATCGGTCGAAATATTTGCGCGCGGAGAGTCATATTCGTTCAGCAGCCGTGCAATCTCGTGGGGTAGTTGAAAAGGTCGACTGATCAACAAGATAGCGGCGACGTCGTTATCAGTGGTAGCGGACGTGTAGCCGCGCATTTGCCACATTTCGTACGCATCACGCAGTATGGCATTAGAGTATATCAAATCGACCGGAATGATAATTCGACTGAGATAGTCACGACGCGACAAAGTCATTCTATTCTCGAGGCACGTGTCGAACACGGACCTCGCGACAGCTCGACGGAGGTTAGAGAGGCGAGTCATTTGATTTCGAAGCGACTCATCACCGTTCACCGGCTGTTCGTTGTTCGTTGTTGCGGCGGCGCTCAATTGACACCATTTGCACAGGTCCAGTGCACCGCGACGCAGAATCATGTTCATGCGACGACGATTGTTGTTATTTGACGAATCGTAACGCAGCGTCACGATTGCAGCTTGCAGTCCATCAGTCGTGTCGTTCGATACATAGGTTTCGCGAAGAACATTTGCACATGAGACAAAAGCGTCGAGATTCTCCAACGATCCACACTGAACGAGTGCTTCCGCAATAAATGCCCATTCGTTGATGGTTTCGCGATTTTCGGGTGTTACCGCATACGCTGTCAGCGGGTTGCGCTGTTCGGCTCCTTCAGCATATTCGGTACACTCGACTTGACGCACGAGCGCACCGTTGCCTTGAGTACGGAGCAACGCTTCGTGATCTACAATGCATGAAATCTCTGTAATAACATCGGCACAATGTGTATTTCCGTTTCGCATAGTTTCAATTTGGTACACATATTGTCCGGATAATACGGGTGTATCGCGACGTTCTTCTTCCGAAGGAGTTGTGGTTCCTACCGTCGTTGTGCACGTTAATGGCCATTGACGAATCTCGCGTCCATCGAGTCGCAAAGCGCCGTTTATCAAGACACCAAAAACGCGTTCGCCGTCGTACTTGAGTTTGGCAACGAGCGACGATTCGGCATGGTGCACGATGCGACTCGCCAGTTCCTGCATCATGTTGGTTCTCGTCATACAATTCGGTCCCGTGACGGCGCGCGTCAGCGACAGTTCTTCAAGCGCTTCTTTCAGCGGCACGGAGCACAGGCCGTCGAACAGCAGTCCATCGGGCCAGTGTTTACATAGCCATGGAAGCACCAGTGCTCTGTGCACCGCCACGATGGCGTTGTGACGAGCGAATCTCTCCCTGGGTGTGTCGATGGCGCTCGTTAGAGATGATTCGCATTCCAGATCCAGATGGTACGATGCCTCGTGATATTCGTTGAGATGAACGCGCAGAGATACACGCACGGTACGCGGCGATAACGGGGAGATACATTGGTTACAAGCGTCGCGCGGAAGGTTGTCGTCGTCGTCACGAATCGTTTTCGCGTCGGAGCAATGGGCACACGCTAGTGCGAAGAAAAAGAGCCGGTGTTCGAAGCACAGGCCGAGATTCGAGTCGTTCGTATCGTCCTCGAGATCGGTGAGCGCTCGTTCGTAACGTAATGGCATTCGCAGCTCCGCGTTCAATGTGTCGCGAAGAATCAACGGATAGCGCGCATTGTCCTCGTATGTCAATTGACGCTTCGCACGATCGTGAGCCCGTTCGTATCTTGCGTACCTACTGTATGCCAACGGAATTTTGAGCTGAGAGGTCAGTCGATCCTGATCGTTGCAACGAGTAAGCGATCGCACAGCCGATAATCTGTCAGGCGCTTGAGGCGTGAACTCAGTTTGACAACGGTCTTGATACGATATTATGGATATCGTACCGAGTCTCCATGTTGATACTCCGATTCGCGATTTGCGATGTACGAAAGACTCGAGATTACAATCGAGCGACCAGAATTCGTCAAATAACGCACCTTGACCCACGCTGACCGGAAGCGAGTATCCAAGCGTTGTTTCGAGTTCGCAATGAGCGGACCAGCGTTCCATGCACGTAACGAGAGTTAGATCCTGTGTCGCTGTGTTACAAATAGTGAAACGCCACGCTCGAATTGGAATGCAGCATCACACTTAGCGATGTTGGCAAGCGTAGCAGAGTGCGCAGTTTGGGCGAAACTAGTACCATCAAATTTTGATCGTTATCCCGCAAATCTGAAATAAAAAAAAAACAGATGGGGTCCATGAATCAGATCAGTTTGTTGAGTCGTCCGACAACGTCTTTCTGTAATCGTACTCACGTGTGTCACACGCAGCGAATAGTACCATATGCGCCATGTATATCCGGCGATAATACATTGAACGTTGGCCGAGGTGTCGAAGGGCCGCTGGTCGCAACGAGTCCGTAGTCAAGTCGAATTCTCCTTCGTGCGATTCTACTTTGCGATTCGATAGAGGCACGCTAGGAGCCGAAACTGCGATTCGCTCCCGTGCAAACAATATCGGTCCTAATTCTAAAACTGCGGGTCTTGCGTGACGATCTTGCAGAAAGCGATTATAGCTGCTCATCGTCGTTGTCGTCGTCGTCGTCGTCAATTTTTCAACGGCGGTCATGGCTGCGCCCCTGCCATTGTCCCCCTTTGCGTTTATGCACACGCGCAACAACAGTAGCACCCGTCCGTCGAACAGACCTAAGCGATGATCATGCTTGTACGATTCGCACCACTTGCACTAAAGACCCGAGCCGGCCAATTGTTGGCGCGCGTGAGCGCTCAAACGATTGAGGGAGACGCGACTGTTGATGCGAAAGGACGTGTGCAATGCGCGAAGGAACGTGTCATCGAACGCATTCTTATCGAATGCACCAAACTCGTTGGCTTCGATCTCTAGATAGATCTTTTCTTCGCGTACAGAAGGAAAAACGACAGCGGACGGGGGTGTTCCTCGTTCAATGGTGCGCACGTAGGTGAAGTAATCACGGTATTGCGGATTGGTGTATCGCCATTTAGCACCATTTCGTTTTGATGGTAACGATTTTCTGCCTGACGCCATCGCTGCCGAAGTATCGAACGACGATGACGTTATCGCGCGAGCCAGTGCACCACTGAGAGTGGGCGCTCCGCCGCTGCCGCCGCGTTTATCGCCGCCATTGTTTTCCTTCTTTCGCACACCGGACATAATCATGCGTGTCTACTACTGATCAGACTACACTGACCACGTTTCCTTCGGCAGCTATTTATAGAGTTTCACTCTGGTAAGCGCGTTAGCGGCAACAGTTGGGTAACAGCAGCAGAATGGGTTCTCAAAGCGTTGACGAAACGATTACGCTCAAAGTGGATCAATTGTTTCAAGGCGCACGTGAAGTGCACACAACGGTGACAACATCATCCGATGATGTCGGATCGAACGATCTCGATGAATCTGCGGACGATCGCATGACTCAGTTTTTCATCGACATAGCATCCGACATGGCGAGTGAACAACACAATGATCATCGTCATGTTTCGCGTCGAATTCGGCGATCAGCGGCGACAACGGAGGAGGAATCTTCACCCCCGTCTTTGCAAACGTTCATTGCGATAAAACTAGTATTCGTATGGATCTTTGCGTTCGCGCAATTTGTGTTAGCTGGGTTTTTGTACTTTGTGTTTACCAAATACGCAGAATGCTCGGAATGCATGAGTAGTTCGAGTAAACGAATGATTTGGTCCGGATCGATCGCTCTCACTGGAACTTTGATAACCACCTACTTTTCGAGCACATATGTGACGAACGTGTTATAATTTTGATCATTACGCGGTGCACACTACACGTTATTCGAAATTATTGAAGGATAACGACTTTTGGTCAAACTTGTCATTGATTTCGTCGTACAACAATTGTCGATTGTTGCTCGAAGTTGCAGCGGTAGAAAACGTGGCGGCAATCGAACTCCGTTGTATCCTTGTCACTGCTCCGTTAGAGTCCACCGCCGCCGCCGCCGAGTCTCGACGATCGCCGCAAGGTACGAATATCGTTGTGTACAGTAGTCCCTTTTCGTACAAGGCGATCGTGTGCCATTGTTGATGTTGCCGTAAACGTGACATATTGCTACTAAGGAAATCATACTCTTGCATATTTTGATTCCATTCACGCACAGCTACACGAATATGACGCGCAAATATCGTTCGTTGGTTGGCTGAAAGATGTGACAATATCGCGGACTCGTACGATGCTGCAACAACGTTACCGACGATTGCCATTCGAGCGTAAGCATGCATGAAACGATGATCGATGAGAAACAAATGTAACCAAGAAGCAATCGATTCGCAGTGCGGATAATCGTCGTTGCGGTGTTTCGTGTTTCTACACTTTTTTTTTTTTTTTTTTTTTTGACGAGGAGGAAATCCATCATGGATACCCTGACCCTCGGGGAAGGGTCAGGGTTATGCCGGACTCCTACCGGCTAAAACCTCCCCGGGTGGCGCTGCGAAGGGACTTGGGTCGGGGCCCCGGTGCCGCGTAACTGCTAATCGGGGCCCCGAGTCCAGATGTTGCACCTTCTGTCCCTGAGGGGCGGGGCGGGGGAGGGGGGAAGCCGACCCTAGGGTCCGCTTCGACCGCCGCTCCCCCAGGGGAAGGGGGAAGCCGGCCCGAGGGCCCGCTACGACCGCCGTTCCCCTTTCCCACCCCTCACGCCTCGTCTCTTTGGTCGGGAAGGGGGAAGCCGGCCGAGGCCCGCTTCAACCACCGTTCCCGACCAGACGAGGCGCCGCCAATTGAAGAACGTTGTGTGGCTGACTGACCCACCGTATCAGCCAGCCACCCTACCTTGGGAGGGCTGGTTGGGGCACCGGGAGTCCCCGCCCGGTGCCCCACCCTCCCGCCCGGCGGTTGCGGGGAGATGTACTCCCCTAGCCGCCGGGCTCTCCCCACCTCCGCGGAGGAATGGGGCGGGGGGTCCTAGTGACCCCCCTCCCGCATGTCCGACTGGTCTGTCGGACCTGCGATTTAGGGGGGGGAGGGGCATTATTTCGGTGATTAACCAATCACCGATACCCTCTCCCCCCCCTTACTCTCATCCGACGCCCGTTCTCGCGGGAGTCGGTGGTCTGTGGGTTTGGGGCCTAGGCCTTAGCCTCTGGCCCCATCCGCTTCCTTCGCCCGTCGCTGCCGTTGGTGGGGCAGCGAGGGGTGGCGGCGGTGGCAGTGCCACGTCCACCCCAATTGCCGGGGCGGTCAGCGCTGCTGCCACTGCCACAAGTGGGGCAAGCCTCTGCAGCACCACCACCGCCACCCCTCTGTCTCTCTGGAGGGCTCCCAATTGCCTCCTCCAGTTCGTCGTTTTTCTCCTATCTCTCGCTCTCCTTATTGGAGGAGGAGGAGCAGGGGGGTGAGGAGGAGGCTGAGGTGGTGGCTGCGCCCCCAACCTCCGAAGTTCCTCCTCCTCCGAGGAGTCTGCGTCCCCCTCCCTGCTCCTGCTCCTTCCTCCTCTCCATTGGCGGTGGCGGTCTCTCCGCCTCTTCCGCCTTCCCCTTCCCTCTGCTCTTCGTCTCTCCTCCTCGGCCTCCTCCTTCTTCTGCATTATTCCCTCACAAAAGGTGTTAAATGCATCCCATTTCTCTTCGCTCCCCAGTATCGCCCGGACTATACTGGGGAGCGAAAGGTCTCCACCTAACTGCCTTTCCACGACTCCGCGCTCGTTGCTCCAGGCCGGGCATTCCTGGAGCGTATGCTGCGCGGAGTCGTGGCCATTCCCGCAGTGGTGACAGGCGGCTGTGCGCTCCTTTCCTATTCGGCACAGGTACTCACCGAAGCAGCCATGCCCGGTGAGCACCTGTGCCGCCCTGAAAGTCAGGGCCCCATGGGCCCTTCCCACCCACTCGAGCAGGAAGGGCCGGACGGCCTCGACGGTCCTCCTCCCGTATCTGGCATTGGCCAGACACCTCTGCCATCTTTCGAGGAGGATCCGTCGAGTCTGGTGCTTCATCTCTCTGATCGTCCTGGCGAGCGGTATGTCCGCCCCCCCTCTTCTTAGGAGCTCGCGCTTCCTGTCGTACATACGTTTGTACGACAGGGCCACGAGCTCCATGGGGGGCATGCTCGCCAGGACTGTCGCCGCCACGCAGGAGACGGTCCGGTAGCATCTTGCTACCCTGGCCGCCAGCCCCCTTTGCACTTTGCGCAACCGCGCTTGCATCGGGCGACTGACGGCCAGCGACTCGGCCCATACCGGCGCTCCGTACATCGCGACGGAGTTTAGGATTCCTGCGTGGAGGCTACGTGCCTTCATTTCCGGTCCCCCGACATTGGGCATTAGTCTGCCCAAGTTGATGGAAATCATCCTGAGTCGGGGGACCAGCCTACTGAGATGTTCTCTGAAGCACCAGGTGCCGTCCAGGGTGAGGCCCAGATATTTCATCTGGGCCTCAATGGGGACCCTGACTTGGCCTATCCTGATTTGGGCCTGGGGTGGCTTCATGCCCTTGGCGTGGAGGAAGATCGCCTCCGTCTTCCTTTCCGCCACCACCAGGCCCAAGTTGCGGATGGAGCGCACAACCGCCGCCACCGCTAAGTTGGCCGTGTGAACGGCTTCCCCCCAGTCTCTCCCCCCGGCTAGGACGAGCGTGTCGTCGGCGTAGCACAGCGTGCTACAGCCGGGGGGGAGGGCTGTCCGGAGGACTGAGTCGTAACCAATGTTCCATAATAGGGGCCCCAGCACCGAACCTTGTGAGACCCCACGACTCATCCCCCTCTCTCGCACCGTGCCATCGGCGTCCGTCCACGTGAGACGCCGACCCCGGAAGTAGTCCTCTATGACGGCCGTGAGGTAGGGTGGGAAGCGGAAATAACCCCTCATCGCTTGCACCACCCTACCCCAGGGCAGGGTGTTAAATGCATTCGCGATATCCAAAGATACCGCGACTGCCACCCTGCCCTCCGACACTATGGCCCCCGAGAGGGACTTGAGATGCAACACTGCATCCACAGTTGATCTGCCCTCTCGGAAGCCATACTGGCCGTCACCTAAGTCAGGACCCTCCCGGGACATATGCCTCTTGAGGCGGGCTGCTATTATGCGCTCAAAGAGCTTGCCCGCCTCATCCAGGAGGCATATGGGCCGGTACGCGGAGGGGGATTCCTCCGGCTTGCCCTCTTTTCGGAGGAGGACCACGTTGGCCCTCCCCCAGACTGGGGGGAATCTTCGTTCCCTCACTGCCCTAGTAAATAGGCGGGCGAGCCTGCCGCTCATGTACCCTGAGGCCAGGGTGAGTACACGGCCGGGGATACCATCGGGTCCCGGAGCTTTCCCGCTCTTGACCCTTTTGGTAGCCTCGGCCACCTCCTCCTCGGTGACTCCCGGAACCTCCCCCTGTTGTTCGGGGGAGGGGGTTACGTACTGGGTGATGGGGTCTTCCCCCCCAACCGGGAATAGGGTCCCCATCACCCGTCCCAGGAACCGGGAGTCAAGCGTCTCCGTCAGAGGGGGCGCCCATGGTCTCAGCTTTTGCATCACCATCCTGTATGGGCGCCCCCACGGATCCGCGTCCAACGAGAGGAGGAGGTTGTCCCACCCCTTTCCTCTGGCCACCCCTATGGCATTCCGGAGTTCTTTCGCTGCAGCGCAGAACTCCTGCCGGGCGGCCAGAGTGACCTCAGGGTCCGCGTCCCAGCGTACCGCTCTGAACGCGCGCCTGAGGTGGACCGACCTCCGCCGCAACGCGGCAATTTCGTCGGTCCACCACCAGGCGCATCGTTTTGGGCAGGCCCTGACTCTGGGCATGGAGGCATCGCACGCGAGTGCGAGAACCTGCATAACCTCCATGGCCTCAGAGTCAAGGTCCTGCCCGTCCTTCCATTGTGGCCAGGTGGAGCCCATCAGGGAGATTTCTAAGTCCTCCCTGCTTAGCTGGGCTAGAGCCCATCTACCGGGCCGGGGTCCTTCCTTGTTGCGGGGCCGCAGGCCATCGGGGGTGATGGAGAGCTCCATCTCTATTAAGAGATGGTCGGATAACGATTCGAGCTCCTCCGCCACCCTCCAGGTCCGCACCCTTCGCAGGGCCGAGGGGGTTGCCCAAGACAAGTCGATAATAGACTCCCCCCTCGACCCCACGAATGTGGATTTTACACCATCGTTCATGATGTGCAGACCTAGGCCCACGGCCCAATCCGCTGTTACCTCTCCCCTCCTGTCATCGCGCCGGGAGCCCCATAGCTCCGATTTGGCGTTAAAATCGCCGGCGACGATGACAGGACCTGGGAGATGTCTCTTGATGACATCTCCCATTTCTTGGAGCCTGGACTTGTAATCCACCAAGCCCAGGCTCTTTGCTGGGGGGAGGTATACCCCGACCACGGTGATGGCTCCCCACCTGGCCACAACGAATCCCCTGCCACGATCCACGTATTTGGCAGGGGGTGAGCGGCTGCTCGCCTTCCACACAATAGCGACAGAGCCCAACTCGTCCCCGAACCATCTACGGTTCCTGGGGACATGGTGGGGCTCTGCCGCTATTCCTAAGCCTGCACCGCGCTCCGTCATAGTATGCTCGAACAGGGGGAGCGCTTGACGGGCGCGGTGCAGGTTCCCTTGTAATAATTTAGTCTCCATTATCTGGTACAGTAATTACCACCACTTTTTCCCCCGGCTGTTCGCCGTCGGTATCCTCTCTCTCTGTAGGCCTCACTCTCTTTTCCCCCCTTTTCTCATCCACCTCCATGCTCCCACCTTCAGTGGGGACACGTGTGGGGGGCGAAAGAGGGAGCGAGGTTCTCCGCTTCCTTTGAGGGAGAGGAGGCTGGGACTCTGGCTCCAGTTCCCTATTTGCCTCCTTCTCCCTCTTCTTTCCTTCCTCCTCTTTCCTTTTCCCCTCTGGGGATGCAAGAGGGTCTCGTGGCGGCGGTGCGGTCGCCATACCCCCTTCCACTGCATCCCCAGGGACATTCTTCCTCCTCTTGGGGGGACGGCAAGATGGTCCCCCCATTCTGTGGTCTGCCTTAACGCCGGCCTCTGCGCAGAGTTGGCACCTGGCTCTCGATTTACACTCCCGAGCCAAGTGACCAGGTTCTCCGCATCTATAGCAGTTTGCCCGCCTATCAGTGTTGCTTTTACAGTTTGTTTGCACGTGCCCTTTTTCTAGGCACCTGTAACATTGCAGGGCCCTTGCCTGCAGTAGCTCTGCCTTTGTCTGCGTCCATCCAATCCTAACACTGCCTATCTCTGCAACCCTCTTGGCCGCCGCGAGGGGGCACTGATCCACAGTGTCCGGTAATTATTATAGGCTGTTCTCAAACTCCCGGTCTTCACCTCTCCTACTTTACATCCCCCTGCCTTAGCCACTGCCTCCGCCGCCTCGCTCTCCGTAGTGGATATCTCCAGCCCTTTCAATCTGAGTTCCCCCATTTTCTGCGGCCTGCCTACTCGTGCCCTATCTGTCAAGACCTCTTTCAGTTTATCCGCCAGTAGATCCGCCTGCTTGCACCTTTCTTCGCCTGGTACCTCAATCACGAGTGCTCCGGTGGCCCCTACTCTTGTCTTTATCTTATCGATACCAATCCCATCTAGATCTATCTTCCTTTTTGCTTCTGCTAGCAAGTCCTTATAATGTCCCTTTTCGGCAGTGATTGTCACCGCCGCCGTATTGGGGACTCTCCTCTTATTCTTTTTCCTTTCTTTCTTTTCGGGAATTACCACCTTTTTCACAATTTCTTTCCTCCTCTGCTCTTCTTTCTCCCTCTTCTTTTCTCTCCTGCCCACCACTTTCGTCCACATTTCCTGTGGTTTAGGTGCCTCCTCCCTGCTATATTGTGTTTGTTGTCCCTTTCTCGTAGGTGGAAGCTGAGGGTACTCTTTATTATAGTTGTTTCCCTTGTTTTGTGCCCTTCCCTGATCCCTGGTTTCTTTCACCTCTCCTTTACCTTTGTTCCCCCAGGCCCCCTGTTTGGGAGCCTCCTGTGCCTTCCACTCGTTCAAGGCTTGGAACACTATCTTTGACACCTTCTCCCCCAGACCCTTCTCTTCTCCTTTTACTAATTCCACCCTCTTTTCCACCCTAACTTTGGTTTTCAGGGGGACAATTTCCCTGATCTTGGGACCTGCTAGTCTATTCGCGACCCTGGCTTCCCTCACCGGGTGTCTCCTTACCGTTGGAATCAGTCCCTTCTGGATTTCTATGACTCCAGTCAGGACTTCCTCCTCCTCCTCCATATCAACTATAGGTGGCGTGATCGCCCTTCCTTTTCCTTCTGTGCGGATCAGGGGCGAGGAAGCACCCGCCATTTGTTGCGGTGCCTCCTTTATACCCCGACCCGCACTTCCCGGTTGTTTCGAGGGCGGGGAGGATACCACTGCTTCATGCAGTGGTGTCTCCCTTATACCTCGGAGCATCTGTTTCACCTCCTCTAATTCCTTTCTTACCTCCTCTAGCGACGTTTTCAGGCCTACATTCTCCGTCCGTAGTTCTTCTATCAGATCGAGATTGCCTCCGCATTTGTCCTGCGCCATTTGCATGGCCAGGACATTTGCTCCTGCCGTTATGGCTGCGGCTGCGTCTCTGAGGACCTTAACATGGGTTTCTTTAAGGCTCTTCGATTTCTGCGAAAAACCGAGGACCTTAGCGGACGCTTCAAGAATCGTCGCCGTTATATCGCGGAAGGGAGCCTCCTCCAGGTGTTCCGTCAGCCTTCTAATTTCCGCCTTATGTTTCCTATTGGCGGTACAGTCTAGGAACTCCTCCGTGGGATTTTCCAACCCTTTCAAGAGAGCTTCCTCTCTCTTCTGCTCCATTATGGCAAGTTTCCTTGCCATGAATTCCTTCTTCAATCGGTATCCCCCAGTTGTCTCGGGCCTGCCCTTTCCTCTGGTTGCCTTCTCTACCAGACGTTCTTCGTCTGTATTTCCTTCGTCATCTCTGGGGATTTCCCATTTCCCTTCCTTTTTTCTGGTGACTTTTCCACCATCATCGGAGTCTTCTTCCTTAGAGGTGGCGAACGGCGTTGAGTCATCGACCTTGATGGGCGATCGGGACCTATCGCTGTTGTCGGTCTCTTCCGCCTTCCTCTTCTCTAGGAGCCTTGCGCTCCTGAGTCCCTCTCTCCTAACCGTCACCTGGCTATTGCCAGGTCGGCTTCTCAAGTCCTTTGGATTTGCCTGGGTCGTCTTATTTATTTCCATATCCGATGAATCGTAATTTGAGGAGGTAATATAATCAGTCATTTTGGTTTGTTACCCACAACTCTGCACGGCTCCGGTGCCCGGGCATGCCCGCATCCCCCCGGCAAGGGGGAGCCTCCGAGTTCCCCCGGAGGAGCACCATATGGCACGGGCCGACGGAATATAACATCGTCGGCACAGGCCTCCCGCCCCCTACACGCGCCCTGACCACCATCTCTGGTGGCCAGACCGCTTTCGGGGGTCCCACACCTCCGACAATGTGGGCACCGTGCAGAGCGCCGCCACGCGGGGGGCCCCATGGAAGGAGATAGTTCACCGGTGTCGCACCCCACCGGGAACGTCTCCCCCATGGCAGCCAGCGTGCTCGCGCCGCCCGAGGGTCCGCTTTAGGGTGATGCGATCGCATTCCCTCGGGCACAGCACACAGGGGCTCCGACCCCGCCTCGGAATACGTCCGAGCGGCCCGGAGCACCCCTCCACCCCCCGGGTACCGCGAGGGGTTCCAAACCCTCGCGGTGTGCAGACCCGGGTGTGGGTACCTCTCTCCGCCTGGCCGTGGCCAGGACGGATAAGGGAGAGGATCGTTCCCTTCGGCTGCCGGAGCACCGGCGTGCAATGCCTCCGGGAATGAGTCCTCTGATCGGCGCATGAGGGTGTCTCGACCCAGACCTCGGAATACGTCCGAGCGGCCCGAGACACCCCTCCACCCCCCGGGTACCGTGGGGCAAGCCCCGCGGTGTGCAGACCCGGGTGTGGGTTCCTCTGTCCGTCCGACCGAAGCCGAACGGGTGAGGGAAGTCGGGGAGTCCACCTTCAAAGAAGGTGGGGTCCTCTCCCCTCGTCACCCTAGGGTGCCCCGACCCCGACCTCGGAATAAGTCCGAGCGGCCCGGGACATCCCCTCCACCCCCCAGGTACCGTGGGAATAGTCCCGCACGGTGTGCAGACCCGGGTGTGGGATCCTTCGTTCGCCCAGCCGTGACTGGGACGAGCGAGGGAGAGAGATCCTCCCCTCTTCGGCTGCCGGAGCACCGGCGTGCAATGCCTAGGAGGGTGGGATCTCTCAGGACGCGGCAGCGTACCCCGACCCCGACCTCGGAAACGTCCGAGCGGCCCGGAGTACCCCTCCGCATCTCAGGCACCACGGGGGAGGAGGATCCCCATGGGGTGGAGCCCTGGATGCGGGTACGTCCCTCCGCCCCGGTCTAACCGTAACGGTCCAACCGAGGCGGGAGGAAAGGGTTCTCTCTCTTCGGCTGCCGGCTAACACCGGCGTGCAATGCCTCGGAGAGAGAGGTCCCCTTCCTGGAGCGAGTGTGGAGGAGGTCATCCCTGTCGGCTGCCGGAGCACCGGCGTGCAATGCCTTCAGGGATGATGATCTCCTCCCACCCGCTCTGTGACCCTGCTGGTCGTGGACCAGGCTGGTCACTCAGCCCGGTCGGGTGCTCTTGGTCCAGTCCCTCCGTACAGACCACTCCGGCTTGGTAGAACCTGCCAGGGGCCGAAACCCCCGCCGGCACAGCTCTGTACATCATCGGCACCTTCAAGCCTCCCCACCACGTCAAGGTGGCACCCACGGGGAGGTCGTGTTTCTACACTGTCGCTTTTGTCTCAGAACACACCATTTCGACCGATGGTCTGGGCTCCAATGTGAGACAATATTGTTAATTTTGCGCGAAAAGTTGTTTTCTGCACGCTTTAACGTATCGCCAACTGCTAATTCTAGAGCGACGACATCAGTGGTTGCACTCGCGCTGCTTGCTGTACACGCGATCGCG
Source organism: Harpegnathos saltator (assembly GCF_003227715.2). Classification (NCBI taxonomy): domain Eukaryota; kingdom Metazoa; phylum Arthropoda; class Insecta; order Hymenoptera; family Formicidae; genus Harpegnathos; species Harpegnathos saltator. The sequence continues at coordinate 39,756 of NW_020229908.1, forward strand.
TAAAGAACATCTCGTTGCTCGATCGATCGCGATTGCTGCTGCTGCTGCTGTTGTTGCTGCTGCTGCTGCTGCTGCTACTGCATTGACGACTGCGTTTTGCGTCGTCGTTTAGCTAATGAGGCTAGTGCTGCTGCGAGGTCAAATACGCAAGCTGGCTGTTTGAACACTGCTGTAACAATCGCAGTTGTCGTGAGTATCGCGCCAAGTGCGATTGACTCATACCGTAATTTCTCTGCCGCCTCGCG
>NW_020229908.1:42500-112148 GCF_003227715.2 Harpegnathos saltator
GTTTCGCAACGACGAGAACGCATTGGCTGATGATCTGAATGCCGAATGGAAGAATCAACGTTGGCGTTGATAGTACGAATGGTTCGATCGAATTCGATTACAACGAGGGTGAAGAAGAGATCAAAGCGATCAATTGGCTATCTCGTTTCGAGAAATGCGACCGTTTGGTCATGTCGCGTGATAACGACGTGTACATTTACATTCTATCCAAGCTATCACAACGCATCATGCTGTGAAAAGAAGGAAAACATCGGGCTGGGTCGTTTCCTAGTCTACTATGAAAGCAGCGATAGCGTGTTGCACTGCTGGCAGCATTTGTCTCTGTACTTTGACAAATGTTGGCTATTGTTATTTTGGTTCAGCATGTGCTTTGGTAATGATTTCACACATGGACTCCTGGACAAGTCATTTTCAGTTATGAACCATTATTATGCTGTACTGGAACGAGAGTTTAAACGCGTGTCCTCCAGCACCGAGGAGATTCGGCATGATTTGTTCGCACCGAGCACTCGTCGTACAAACAAGAGCTACCACGACGCCGACGATGTTGACGATGCTGTTGTTGACGATGAATTTATTCTTGTTTGTCGTTCCAAACGACGAAAGGAAAGCGGCAGCGGCAAAAACGGTAGTGGCGGCGGCGGCAACGGCGGCGACAGCAGAACCGAAATTTACGGAATGAACAAGTGCCTAAAGTCATTACAGAAAGACGATTGCAGAGATGGTGACAGATCATCGCGTACGATCTCGTCACCGTGGTCGTGTCGAAGCCACAGCGAGGATGTATTAACCATGGCAATCAGCGAACTCCAACGAATTCTTCGTGAGAACGGTTCGCTCCTCAGCTCGAGCAACGATCGATGCAAGAGAGATCAGCCGCTCTCGTGGCGTGCGTCATGGCGTAGCGGCGTCGTCACTACGAATGACGATGCTGCTGCTGCTGCTACTGCTGCTACTGCTGCTGCTGCTTCATCTGTGTCACTTTTCACAGATAACAATTGCGGCGAACCTGCTGCTGCTGCTGCTGATACTGTCAGTGACGACATTCTGCGCTTGTGGATCGCCCGGCAACTGTGGAGCTTCTTCTACATAATAGAGATGCCCAGCGAGTTTTCGAGCAACCAACGGTTTCGTAACTGTCCAAACTTGCGCATAAATTCGTCATTCGAAAAGCCATTCGTTTCGAGACATGCTTTCTTATCAATCTTTATGAAACGACTTCACGATACCCTTCGATCAGTCTTGCTCTATGGTGCGTGAATTGTATGGTTCCTGTTCTGGTCGTAAATAAAAAAACGGTTTCGAAACGAACATGTGGGTTCAAATTATTTCCCCCAGTCGTGAGATTCTTTCCTGGGCAATGGGACTATTTATTTTTACGTTTTCAGTAGCTCTTTGCGTGGTCATATGCGTACGCTTGTTTCACATTGTTCTATTCGATCAGGCATGCCGTTTGCTTGACAACAGTTCAACCACGGGCACTCTTTTGTCAAATGATAACTTGCTCCTCTTTTCGATCGGTAACAACGCGAGCGACGTCGCTTCTGCTACTACGACAGCAGAGCGATATGCTCGCGTCAGCGACACCCTGTGGAAAGTTCGACCTTTGGACGGCCAGGACACTCCGTGGTCTGCAGTGTTGATCGATGATATGTCATTGAAAACAATTGCCAGTCGTTCGTACGACAGCACAATAGCAGCGAACTGGGTGTCGAGGCTGCTCTGAATCCAACAAAGCGTATCCGTCGCGCTCTGCTCGAAGAATCGGCCAAAGATGAAAATCCGCAGCGAATAGGTGGTGCGAAGACGAGTATTTTACGCGCGCATGTGATTCGACTTGCGCGCAAGCTTTTCGAATGGTAGCACCGTCACAGTGCAGCCTACCACAGTGCAGCTGTCGCAATCATGGAGAACTTTACATATGAAAAATACATTGATATAGCATTAGGCGAATTGTGCTGCTACGATGCGAGCGACTTTTCGCCACCGCCGCTGCCGCTGCCGTCGCGAGTCGTCGGTTGTAGTACATCGACGTTTTTTCACAATGATCTGATTCAACTGCTGCGTCTCATGCGAGACGACGAAATCGACAAAGTGTACGAGATGTTACTTTTGCACGACCGCGTTATCGTAGAATGCTTCGGTGGACGATTGAATAAACGGAAACGTTGCGATTAGAACTTATTGGACGATAACAGAACGAACATGTGCGGTAAAGAGTAGGCGCGCAGTAAGAAGGTACTCGCGTCACGATGAACAGCGAGGCGTCGACGACGTGAGTGGCGGTTGACGGAGGAGAAGACTACATCGAGCAAAGTGACATATCGCGTGCGAGTGCATATCTCGACTCTCAGATCCGGACGAATGCAAACACCTCCATAAACGATGTTTTTCGTCGAACGAATCCTCGACGACGGGAACAGCAGCAGCAGCTAACGCGCAATCGTTTCGATGAGTATCATACGACGACCGAGGAGGAGCGTACTATAGACTACGAGTGAGTGATCAATTTCGCACAATGTTTGCTCGCTGAAATTATGATTCAGCAGACGGAACCCGCTGCCGCTACTGCTACTGCTACTACTGAACGACACGAGCGACCACGCGCGAGCAGGAAGTCGACTCTCGGTTGCATATTACAACGACTATATTCGCGGGTATACACTTCCGAGCTCAGCGACTCAGAAATGGTCCTGTTGTATGACATTATGCGCATGGATGTATGCGAACTCTTGCACACGCGAGCTATTGGTGTGTATCGACATGGGTGTAACTCGACGACGCTTCAGCATATAGTGGACTTGTGCATTACATTCAAGAGCAACGTATGCTTTCGCGGCGCGATTGATCCCAGTCGAGACAAATGCTCGATTCTCGACTCGTATGTGCGCAAACCGATCACCAGATTGATCGTTGATGCTGCTGCAACAACGACAATCGTCCTCGGTACTCGTTCGCAGCCGCCGGAAGACAAGCGATTCGTTACGGTTATCAGTAGCGAAGTCGCGCGTGCATATGCCAAGAGCGCGGCGGCGCACGATCGCGCTCTCGTGTGCATTGACAATGATATACACGACGATGATCGCCGATGTTTACACATTCTGCGAACGGTATCTCGATACGATCCATCTGTCATGCGGACATATTTATCAACTGTGACAAAACGAAGTATATATGACGATGTAGCGACGAGCGACGGATCATACGACTCGATGAGCGGCCAACGATTAGTGGCCAACTTCATACGACGCAAGCTCCTGCACGCGTATGCTCGGTGGGCAGTCGTGGAACCGCGTCTCTTTTCGGCCAAAATTCAATCACTCTAAGCGTTCAGCCTTCCGCGCACAATGATTCGATATCTTCGCGGTGGTGATGGAGGTACGACAAAACGAACGAGCGATAGCAATGTACGCATCACCACCGATGTAGTCCCCACCGTTGCAACAATCAACAGCGACTCAAAGCGAATGAAATTGGAACGCGTCGATGATGCAGTCGCGACGATAGGTGATGTGTGGCTCGAAGTTCAACGGGTGTATGACGCTACCAGCCGGGACATTGTTTACGCATACAGTGGCGAGGAATCATTGGTTGCTGTACATCCGTCTATTCGCAGGATCTTCGAAACATATTGTGCCGAGTGATAGTGCTGACCAGTGCAAACGACCGATCATTGTCATATTATTTGTCATACGCTCGCGGCCTGGCCGAACGACACGGTTTACTTGTATTATCGCTCACTTGGCTACGTGGTTCGAACAACAATGAACTGCAGGTCCACCATTCTACCATTCTGAAATTATACGAGACAAAGCTCTTTTAGCAAACGCTGAGCTGATAGACGACGACAACGACCACGACGACGACGACGACAACAAAGATGACGATGACGACGAGAATGCTGTTAAACTGACTTCAGACGAGAAAAACAACGAGGAACACCATCGATCGTCAAGCAACGGTCGCAGTGCTTCGCCTGTGTTCGAGGAAGGTAATGACGACGGCGGATAAATCGATGACGACGTTCGCTCTAACGGCGAACATGACGGCAAAGGTGTTCACTCACGACCAAGATAACAGAGACCTCGAACGCGTGACTTCCTGCGCCGCGCATTTTGTCGAGGACCATAATGACACGGTGCGCCACCGATGCGGTGTCCAAGGCGCTATTCTTCTACGATTTTTTAGCCGCCTGTTGTATTACATAAGATCACTTGTCATAATTGACCGAATCGGTATGATGTATCACAAATCGTTTAAACTCGCACCCGTCAATCTACTCAGGGAATAGTGTCGTTCCTTGCCTATGGGCGATGACTCTGTGCACTCAACTAAACAATAAGCGAAAAGCGTTCTTCTTCCTCTTCTGCTTCTTCGACACCGCGGTGTCGAAGCCACTTTCTAGCGAACAATCGAAGCGTACACGGACTCTTTGATAGGATCAGAACTCGAACGTTCTCGATGTTTCGACATGAACATGTTCGCTAGAGCCAACGATCAATACGTACGAGAAATGCGACGCATATTTGAATTGATCGAGCTTCACGATACCGATGTAGCGTCAGCGGCGACTACAAACGGTGGCACCACCACCACTACTACCAACGTGCCGAATGCCAAGGAGACGAACAAGATACATGCGATGGAATATTCGCGCGAGATCGAAAAATTATTGGCTGAAGTGAACGCCGCTACACAATTGCCACTCGCCACGAACTTGTCGTTTTCAGAATTTACCTCCAAATTCGACGTGGCGCCTGAAAGAACGAGTGCGATCCCCTCGTTTGATCGTTCGTGTGTTGATCACAATCGTAAACCGAATAATGCTGGCGATCGCCATTCGGTGTTCAATGACGAGTTTAGCGTATTGAAGGCGTACGGCCGTTACGCTCCAGTGCACATTCGTTACCATTCGCTCGAGTCGTTGATCGATTCGATACGCGTTAACCGAAACATTCGAATCGAGCCACTGTATTTACCGGCTGGCGGTGTGTGGCAACACGGTACTTCGCAATTACTCTGGATCACGTTACACACCATCGCTGCATTGATAACGAGTCGTGGACAATTGTACATTATGCGTTTCGTAACGATATTGAAGAATCTATCCTTCTTCATAGGCTGCGTCGAATGTAACGCTCATTGGCTTCGTGTTGGCGGAAACGAGTATTTTGCTTACATTTCCTCGCTATCGCGCAACGTCATTCTTCGTTTACCCATCGACATTCTCTTACTCAGATGTCACAATTCGATCCATGTCGGATGGCGAGGAATCGCACGAACATTTTCATCTTGGACTTTAGCTCAACTGGTCATCGATTATCGGGAGTTTGCCGAACGCTTCGTCCTCCAACGCGAACGAAAACCGTACGATCGAAGACGTGGTTACGGACGCGACAAATCTATTACCTTGACCTCGGCGAATTCACCGTTCGAGTATGGTCGTTTTCTAGCTGAGGCGACAACAAATAATTTATTGCGACCTCTGTATCGAGCCAATGATGAAACGATCATGAGCACTCCAGACGCATCGTCTGTGCATCACGACGGACACACAGCACAACACACGATCTTACCTGAGAGTAACGACGGTGGCGCGGATGTAACAACAACGGTTTTGCGATTACGGATGTTCGACACAGCGCGTGAAATAACTGGTCAACGTTTATTGGCGCGACTCTGGCGGGACCTGGACGCACGCTTTGATCCGCCCGTTGGCACATCGATCGCATTTTGAACGCTGTTGCGATATGCGCAAGAACAGCAATATTCAAGGAAAAGAAACGGTGAAGCAAAATGACGACTTGTTGCGACGCTTCGTCTCATTGGAAAATCACGTAATGTTTGGACCAGAAATGCGCGCTGCATTTCGATCCAAATCGAGGGCGGCGGAACAACAGGCGTTGCAGCGTCTTTTTGATTCGTACGTTGCATTCCTACGTTGGGCAGGATCATTGGGTTGCCAGCATACGGGCAGAGTGCGAGTAGAGCGGAGACAAACTCGAGCCAATGACGAAGAAGCCACCGTGTTTCTGATGTGTTTGGAATGCGATAAAGTTATTCGTCGTCAACACAATTGTACAGAAGCGCGCAGCGGCGCGAAGACGCACATAATGTAATGTATCAACGTTAATGTTTTAACAAGAAACACGATGTATTTATTTATATCAACCAAATTATGTCTTTTTATTGTACAATCACCTCTCCCTGCAAAATGTACAAATTAATTAATCAAAAGTACGATGTAACCTTTTACAACGATAATATGTTTTTCGATATCAAGCTTGAGTTGTGAGAGTTCGATCAGAGCGAGTTCGGCGCAATCGTCTGAATCGCATTGAACAGACGCGGTGCCAAACGGCGCAGCGAAAGTTGCAGAGGTGCCAAATTTACCAATACTACCACCACCACCACCACCTCCACCACCCGTGATAGCGGCGCTGATTAATACCGGTGCCTCCGCCGCCGCCGCCGCACAGTGTGCCGAAAGTCGTTAAACGTGGCCAAAATAGAAAAAAATGAAAATCGTAATTTTTGGTTCTCCTTTACAGTATATTTTCGAGAAGGTCCAAATTAATCAACTGTAGTTAAAGTATGTCGGAATTCGACTGTATAACGAAGATATGTAGAATGAAAGTTATATATATTGAGATGTAAGAAATAGCACGATTATAATCCTCAGAATGATATATCTGATTTTGCTTCGAAAAAGTTTCCATGATCAAAATGACTTTTCCTGTTTAATATCTGATCCGTTTACTTTCATTTACAAGGAAAATAATATTAGAATGTCTTATATATATCACATAACAATTAAATGTAAAGAAGTTATATTTTATATACTGTCTATCATCTATTTCGTGGCATACAAAAAATTCACGATCTGCCACAACGTTGTACTTTTGTCAAAACAAAGGTAGGATGTTTATTAATGTTTATACAGAAGTAGAAACAGCGGTATCCAGCGGTTACAAAGATATGATAAATTTTATGAGCAGCGATCCATACTTTATTCGCTTACGGTCAAATCCTCTCAGTTGTAGATAATATCGATTCATACCAAAATTAAATTGTCGACCAAAATAATTTACTCTAGTTAAATTTATGATGTTGGCAAACAAACTAACAATTAACCACAAACTTTAAACTTTATTTATTTCGAACGCGATAACAACTGTTTAATAATGCAACCTAGTAAACATTTTATGTCGAATATGTAACATATATGTTTAATGTTATACACAGAGATGTTTCTGCTATATATCTGACTTTTGTGACATATCTGCAACGCAACAAAGCTTATATATATAGCAGAACCATCTCTGTACATAACATTTAACATATATGTTACGTATATGACAAAAAATGTTTACCGTGAACATTTACGGGGAAAATTGTAATTTTTAACGTAAAATAAACAAATCATAAATTGATAAACAACATAAACAATATAAATATAAAAAACTAATAACAATAAAAAATATAAATATGAAAATTATAAATATAAAAGCTAAAGGTTAATAAACATTTTAATAAACATAAAATAAACATTTTTTGTTGCTTTGTTTTTATATATATACAATATTTTATATATACAGGGTGGACCATTTTAACCTTTAATGGAGAATAACTCGACCGGTGAGCGAAATAATGAAAAAAGTTTCATACAAAAGTTGTTGGACAAGGAGGGGGACGTATGACCATATCCTTGAATTTGACCTTGACTTTGATCTTAGGGGCTATTTGAAGGTCAAATAACATATTTTTAAATGGAATTGCCTATTTTCGACCCCGGATTTGGAAAGAGCGGGAAATTTTAGAATAGGATATGGTATGATCGATAAGATCAAATGTCATGTTTTGAGGTCATTTCAAAGTCAAAAGGAACTTGTACGTGTATTCATGCGAAAATCGTACCGCTGCCGCTGCCGTCGCGAGTCGTCGGTTGTAGTACATCGACGTTTTTCACAATGATCTGATTCAACTGCTGCGTCCATGCGAGACGACGAAATCGACAAAGTGTACGAGATGTTACTTTGCACGACCGCGTTATCGTAGAATGCTTCGGTGGACGATTGAATAAACGGAAACGTTGCGATTAGAACTTATTGGACGATAAACAGAACGAACATGTGCGGTAAAGAGTAGGCGCGCAGTAAGAAGTACTCGCGTCACGATGAACAGCGAGGCGTCGACGACGTGAGTGGCGGTTGACGGAGGAGAAGACTACATCGAGCAAAGTGACATATCGCGTGCGAGTGCATATCTCGACTCTCAGATCCGGACGAATGCAAACACCTCCATAAACGATGTTTTTCGTCGAACGAATCCTCGACGACGGGAACAGCAGCAGCAGCTAACGCGCAATCGTTTCGATGAGTATCATACGACGACCGAGGAGGAGCGTACTATAGACTACGAGTGAGTGATCAATTTCGCACAATGTTTGCTCGCTGAAATTATGATTCAGCAGACGGAACCCGCTGCCGCTACTGCTACTGCTACTACTGAACGACACGAGCGACCACGCGCGAGCAGGAAGTCGACTCTCGGTTGCATATTACAACGACTATATTCGCGGGTATACACTTCCGAGCTCAGCGACTCAGAAATGGTCCTGTTGTATGACATTATGCGCATGGATGTATGCGAACTCTTGCACACGCGAGCTATTGGTGTGTATCGACATGGGTGTAACTCGACGACGCTTCAGCATATAGTGGACTTGTGCATTACATTCAAGAGCAACGTATGCTTTCGCGGCGCGATTGATCCCAGTCGAGACAAATGCTCGATTCTCGACTCGTATGTGCGCAAACCGATCACCAGATTGATCGTTGATGCTGCTGCAACAACGACAATCGTCCTCGGTATCGTTCGCAGCCGCCGGAAGACAAGCGATTCGTTACGGTTATCAGTAGCGAAGTCGCGCGTGCATATGCCAAGAGCGCGGCGGAGCACGATCGCGCTCTCGTGTGCATTGACAATGATATACACGGCGATGATCGCCGATGTTTACACATTCTACGAACGGTATCTCGATACGATCCATCTTTCATGCGGACATATTATCAACTGTGACAAAACGAAGTATATATGACGATGTAGCGACGAGCGACGGATCATACGACTCGATGAGCGGCCAACGATTAGTGGCCAACTTCATACGACGCAAGCTCCTGCACGCGTATGCTCGTGGGCAGTCGTGGAACCGCGTCTCTTTCGGCCAAAATTCAATCACTCTAAGCGTTCAGCCTTCCGCGCACAATGATTCGATATCTTCGCGGTGGTGATGGAGGTACGACAAAACGAACGAGCGATAGCAATGTACGCATCACCACCGATGTAGTCCCCACCGTTGCAACAATCAACAGCGACTCAAAGCGAATGAAATTGGAACGCGTCGATGAGTGCAGTCGCGGCGATAGGTGATGTGTGGCTCGAAGTTCAACGGGTGTATGACGCTACCAGCCGGGACATTGTTTACGCATACAGTGGCGAGGAATCATTGGTTGCTGTACATCCGTCTATTCGCAGGATCTTCGAAACATATTGTGCCGAGTGATAGTGCTGACCAGTGCAAACGACCGATCATTGTCATATTATTTGTCATACGCTCGCGGCCTGGCCGAACGACACGGTTTACTTGTATTATCGCTCACTTGGCTACGTGGTTCGAACAACAATGAACTGCAGGTCCACCTTCTACCATTCTGAAATTATACGAGACAAAGCTCTTTTAGCAAACGCTGAGCTGATAGACGACGACGACGACCACGACGACGACGACGACAACAAAGATGACGATGACGACGAGAATGCTGTTAAACTGACTTCAGACGAGAAAAACAACGAGGAACACCATCGATCGTCGCAGCAACGGTCGCAGTGCTTCGCCTGTGTTCGAGGAAGGTAATGACGACGGCGGACAAATCGATGACGACGTTCGCTCTAACGGCGAACATGACGGCAAAGGTGTTCACTTACGACCAAGATAACAGAGACCTCGAACGCGTGACTTCCTGCGCCGCGCATTTTGTCGAGGACCATAATGACACGGTGCGCCACCGATGCGGTGTCCAAGGCGCTATTCTTCTACGATTTTTTAGCCGCCTGTTGTATTACATAAGATCACTTGTCATAATTGACCGAATCGGTATGATGTATCACAAATCGTTTAAACTCGCACCCGTCAATCTACTCAGGGAATAGTGTCGTTCCTTGCCTATGGGCGATGACTCTGTGCACTCAACTAAACAATAAGCGAAAAGCGTTCTTCTTCCTCTTCTGCTTCTTCGACACCGCGGTGTCGAAGCCACTTTCTAGCGAACAATCGAAGCGTACACGGACTCTTTGATAGGATCAGAACTCGAACGTTCTCGATGTTTCGACATGAACATGTTCGCTAGAGCCAACGATCAATACGTACGAGAAATGCGACGCATATTTGAATTGATCGAGCTTCACGATACCGATGTAGCGTCAGCGGCGACTACAAACGGTGGCACCACCACCACTACTACCAACGTGCCGAATGCCAAGGAGACGAACAAGATACATGCGATGGAATATTCGCGCGTGATCGAAAAATTATTGGCTGAAGTGAACGCCGCTACACAATTGCCACTCGCCACGAACTTGTCGTTTTCAGAATTTACCTCCAAATTCGACGTGGCGCCTGAAAGAACGAGTGCGATCCCTCGTTTGATCGTTCGTGTGTTGATCACAATCGTAAACCGAATAATGCTGGCGATCGCCATTCGGTGTTCAATGACGAGTTTAGCGTATTGAAGGCGTACGGCCGTTACGCTCCAGTGCACATTCGTTACCATTCGCTCGAGTCGTTGATCGATTCGATACGCGTTAACCGAAACATTCGAATCGAGCCACTGTATTTACCGGCTGGCGGTGTGTGGCAACACGGTACTTCGCAATTACTCTGGATCACGTTACACACCATCGCTGCATTGATAACGAGTCGTGGACAATTGTACATTATGCGTTTCGTAACGATATTGAAGAATCTATCCTTCTTCATAGGCTGCGTCGAATGTAACGCTCATTGGCTTCGTGTTGGCGGAAACGAGTATTTTGCTTACATTTCCTCGCTATCGCGCAACGTCATTCTTCGTTTACCCATCGACATTCTCTTACTCAGATGTCACAATTCGATCCATGTCGGATGGCGAGGAATCGCACGAACATTTTCATCTTGGACTTTAGCTCAACTGGTCATCGATTATCGGGAGTTTGCCGAACGCTTCGTCTCCAACGCGAACGAAAACCGTACGATCGAAGACGTGGTTACGGACGCGACAAATCTATTACCTTTGAAAGAACCTGAACCAGAAGAGAACGAAGAAATAACATGAATAATTTGAGTAAATTGAACGAATTGATCAGCGGCGGTGGCGGACTCGATAATAGCGATCATGTTTCCGCGCGAAGTAGCAACTTCGGTGACGATGAGGATGCATGCCTACAGATACGACCACGGATGTAACAGCGACCGAGGCGAAGAGGTGAGCGGCAACAACGATGCTGGCAGCGTCATTGAGCAACGTAGCATCAAAATTTCACAAGTGATGCACTATATTGGTAACATTTTGACAAATGAGTACGTTTTGGCCGCCGCAAGCTCAAGCATCGGCAAGTAGCGCAAGCGAATTGCACGTCCGTCGATTGGACTCTACGTTTGCTCTACGAACAAGGAGCGGCACTGTGCGACCTATTTCGAGCAGCAGCCTCCTTATTTCCGTACGACTCGCGAGCATTCGACTCGTTCACCAAGCGTAGCCTACACAATCGCAGCAGCGGCAGTAGCAGCAGCAGCAGCAACAGTAGCAGCAATGCGTTTCGCACGACGAGAACACATTGGCTGATGATCTGAATGCCGAATGGAAGAACGTCGGCGTTGATGGTACGAATGGTTCGATCGAATTCGATTACAACGAGGGTGAAGGAGAGATCAAAGCGATCAATTGGCTATCTCGTTTCGAGAATTGCAACCGTTTGATCATGTCGCGTGATAACGACGTGTACGTTTACATTCTATCCAAGCTACACAATGCATCGTGCTGTGAAAAGAAGGAAAACATCGGGATGGGTCGTTTCCTAGTCTACCATGAGAGCAGCGATAGCGTGTTGCACTGCTGGCAGCATTTGTCTCTGTACTTTGACAAATGTTGGCTATTGTTATTATGGTTCAGCATGTGCTTTGGTAACGATTTCACACATGGACTCCTGGACAAGTCATATTCAGTTATTATGCTTCAGTTATTATGCTGTACTGGAACGAGAGTTTAACCGCGTGTCCTCCAGCACCGAGGAGATTCGACATGATTTGTTCGCACCGAGCACTCGTCGTACAAACAAGAGCTACCACGACGCCGATGATGTTGACGATGCCGTTGTTGACGATGAATTTATCCTTGTTTATCGTTCTGAACGACGAAAGGAAAGCGGCGGCGGCAAAAACGGTAGTGGCGGCGGCGGCGACGGCGGCGACAGCAGTACCGAAATTTACGAAATGAACAAGTGCCTAAAGTCATTACAGAAAGACGATTGTAGAGATGGTGACAGATCATCGCGTACGATCTCGTCACCGTGGTCGCGTCGAAGCCACAGTGAGGATGTATTAACCATGGCAATCAGCGAACTCCAACGAATTCTTCGTGAGAACGGTTCGCTCCTCAGCTCGAGCAACGATCGATACAAGAGAGATCAGCCGCTCTCGTGGCGTGCGTCATGGCGTAGCGGCGTTGTCACTATGAATGACGATGCTGCTGCTGCTGCTGCTTCATCTGTGTCACTTTCACTGGTAACAATTGCGGCGAACCTGCTGCTGCTGCTGCTGATACTGTCAGTGACAACATTCTGCGCTTGTGAATCGCCCGGCAACTGTGGAGCTTCTTCTACATAATAGAAATGCCCAGCGAGTTTTCGAGCAACCAACGGTTTCGCAACTGTCCAAACTTGCACATAAATCCGTCATTCGAAAGGCCATCCGTTTCCAGACATGATTTCTTGTCAATCTCTATAAAACGACTTCACGATACCGTTCGATCAGTCTTGCTCTATGGTGCGTGAATTGTATGGTTCCTGTTCTGGTCGTAAATAAAAAAAACGGTTTGAAACGAACATGTGGGTTCAAATTATTTCCCCCAGTCGTGAGATTCTTTCCTGGGCAATGGGACTATTTATGTTTACGTCTCTAGTAGCTCTTTGCGTGGTCATATTCGTACGCTTGTTTCACATTGTTCTATTCGATCAGACATGCCGTTTACTCGACAACAGTTCAACCACGGGCACTCTTTTGTCAAATGATAACTTGCTCCTCTTTTCGATTGGTAACAACGCGAGCGACGTCGCTTCTGCTACTACGACAGCAGAGCGATATGCTCGCGTCAGCGACACCATGTGGAAAGTTCGACCTTTGGACGGCCAGGACACTCCGTGATCTGCAGTGTTGATCGATGATATGTCATTGAAAACAATTGCCAGTCGTTTGTACGACAGCACAAGTAATAGCGGCGAACTGGGTGTCGAGGCTGCTCTGAATCCAACAAAGCGTATCCGTCGCGCTCTGCTCGAAGAATCGGCTGAAGATGAGAATCCGCAGCGAATAGGTGGTGCGAAGACGAGTATTTTACGCGCGCATGTGATTTGACTTGCGCGCAAGCTTTTCGAATGGTAGCACCGTCACAGTGCAGCCTACCACAGTGCAGCTGTCGCAATCATGGAGAACTTTACATATGAAAAATACGTTGATATAGCATTAGGCGAATTGTGCTGCTACGATGCGAGCGACTTTTCGCCACCGCCGCTGGCGCTGCCGTCGCGAGTCGTCGGTTGTAGTACATGGATGTTTTTTCACAATGATCTGATTCAACTGCTGCGTCTCATGCGAGACGACGAAATCGACAAAGTGTACGAGATGTTACTTTTACACGACCGCGTTATCGTAGAACGCTTCGGTGGACGATTGAATAAACGGAAACGTTGCGATTAGCACATATTGGACGATAACAGAACGAACATGTGCGGTAAAGGGTAGGCGCGCAGTAAGAAGGCACTCGCATCACGATGAACAGCGTGACGGAGGAGAAGACTGCATCGAGCAAAGTGACATATCGCGTGCGAGTGCATATCTCGACTCTTAGATCCGGACGAACACCTCCATAGACGATGTTTTTCGTCGAACGAATCCTCGACGACGGGAACAGCAGCAGCAGCTAATGCGCAATCGTTTCGATGAGTATCATTCGACGACCGAGGAGCGTACTATAGACTACGAGCGAGTGATCAATTTCGCACAATGTTTGCTCGCCGAAATTATGATTCAGCAGATGGAACCCGCTGCTGCTACTGCTACTGCTACTACTGAACGACACGAGCGATCAAGCGCGAGCAGGAAGTCGACGCTCGGTTGCATATTATTGGATGAGTACAAAAGTTCGTGCGGAGTTTCAATGGATGGAGTTATAAGCGTCGTAAAGTGTTGTCATTAATACTTCCATCTACATATTATATAACGTTGGAAAGGTGACGTCTTCAGCTGTTATTAAAAAAAAAATCATTTGTTTTCATACAAACTGCTTCGAGAAATATCACTTTAAATATGAGTATCGATAAGGTGCATTTACGGCAAGTTATGCTTTACGAGTTTCGGAAGGGAATAAACGTTGCCGCAGCCGTGAAAAGCCATTCAGGATGTTTATCAGGATGAAGCACCAGCTAAACGAACTGTGGAAAAATGGTTTGCTAAATTTCGGCGCGGAGAATTTAACCTTGAAGACGAGCCACGCTCTGGTCAACCTTCTGACATTGATGACAATGTTTTGCGTACTTTAGTGCTCAATAATCCGCGAATTTCAACAGAAGAAGTTGCTGCAGCACTAAACCAATCAACCGCTTTTCGGCGTTTAAAAAAGATGGGATTCGATTTGAAGCTCGATATATGGGTGCCCCATTTGCTGACCGAGAAGAACAAAGTCAAGAGAATTTCTGCAGCCGTTTCTTTACTCGGGCGGCTCAATAACGAGTCGTTTTTGGATCGACTAGTGACGGGCGATGAGAAATGGGTCCTCTACAACAATGTTCAGCGCAAACGGACATGGAAACAATCAGGTGAGCATGGTGACGCAATGCCAAAGGCCAGTTTGCACCCGATGAAGGTGATGCTCTCTGTTTGGTGGGATTGCAAGGGCATAATCTATTTCGAGCTTCTCCCCGCTGGCGAAACGATTGATTCGGACAAGTACTGTCGCCAATTAACCAATCTGAATCGAGAAATAAAAGAGAAACGTCCGATTTTGTCAAATCGCAAGGGAGTCGTCTTTCATCACGACAACGCCAGACCACACGTTTCGAAAAAGACGCTGCGCAAACTGAAGAGCCTGAAATGGGATGTCTTAACGCATCCACCGTATTCTCCTGATATCGCACCATCTGACTATCACTTGTTCCGGTCATTGCAAAATTATTTAAATGGAAAAAACTTTGACTCTTTGGAGGCCTTAAAAAACAGCGTCTCTTCGTTCTTCGAATCTAAACCGCGCAGTTTTTATGATCGAGGCATCTGTATGCTGCCAGAACGTTGGGAAAAGATTATAGAAAACGATGGAGAATATATCATTGATTGAATAAAGATTTTTGTTTGCCTAATCACTGTGTGACTTTTACTCACAAACTCCGCACGAACTTTTGCACTCACCCAATACAACGACTATATTCGCGGATATACGCTTCCGAGCTCAGCGAGTCAGAAATGGTCCTGTTATATGACATTATGCGCATGGATGTATGCGAACTCTTGCACACGCGAGCTATTGGTGTGTATCGACGTGGGTGTAACTCGACGACGCTTCAGCATATAGTGGACTTGTGCATTGCATTCAAGAGCAACTATGCTTTCGCGGCGCGATTGATCCCAGTCGAAACAAATGCTCGATTTTCGATTCGCATGTGCGCAAACCGATCACCAGATTGATCGTTGATGCTGCTGCAACAACGACAACCGTCCTCGCTACTCGTTCGCCGCCGCCGGAAGACAAGCGATTCGTTACGGTTATCAGTGGCGAAGTCGCGCGTGCATATGCCAAGAGCACGGCGGCGCACGATCGCGTTCTCGTGTGCATTGACAATGATATACATGACGATGATCGCCGATGTTTACACATTCTGCGAACGGTATCTCGATACGATCCATCTGTCATGCGGACATATTTATCAACTGTGACAAAACGAAGTATATATGACGATGTAGCGACTAGCGACGGATCATACGACTCGATGAGCGGCCAACGATCAATGGCCAACTTCATACCACGCAAGCTCCTGCACGCGTATGCTCGGTGGGCAGTCGTGGAACCGCATCTCTTTCCGGCCAAAATTCAATAACTCTAAGCGTTCAGCCTTCCGCGCACAATGATTCGATATCTTCGCGACGGTGATGGAGGTACGACGAAACGAACGAGCGATAGCAATGTACACATCACCACTGTAGTCCCCATCGTTGCAACAATCAGCAGCGACTCAAAGCGAATGAGATTGGAACGCGTCGATGGGGCAGTCGCGACGATAGGTGATGTGTGGCTCGAAGTTCAACGGGTGTATGACGCTACCAGCCGGGACATTGTTTACGCATACGGTGGCGAGGAATCATGGGCTGCAGCACAATCCGTCTATTCGCAGGATCTTCGAAACACATTGTGCCGAGTGATAGTGCTGACCAGTGCAAACGACCGATCATTGTCATATTATTTGTCATACGCTCGCGGCCTGGCCGAACGACACGGTGTACTTGTATTATCGCTCACTTGGCTACGTGGTTCGAACAACAATGAACTACAGGTTCACCATTCTATCTCTGAAATTATACGAGACGAAGCTCCTTCAGCAATCGCTGAGCTGATAGACGACGACGACCACGACGACGACGACGACAACAAAAATGACGACGATGACGACGAGAATGCTGTTAAACTGACTTCAGACGAGAAAAACAACGAGGAACACCATCGATCGTCACGCAACGGTCGCAGTGCTTCGCCTGTGTTCGAGGAAGATAATGACGACGGCGGACAAATCGATGACGACGCTGATACTCTAACGGCGAACATGACGGCAAAGGTGCTCACTCACGACCAAGATAACAGAGACCTCGAACGCGTGACTTCCTGCGCCGCGCATTTTGTCGAGGACCATAATGACACGGTGCGCCGCCGATGCGGTGTCCAAGACGCTATTCTTCTACGATTTTTTAGCCGCCTGTTGTGCATTTACATTTACATAATTACATAAGATCATTTGTCATAATCGACCGAATCGGTATGATGTATCACAAATCGTTTAAACTCGCACCCGTCAATATACTCAGGGAATGGTGTCGTTCTTTGCCTATGGGCGATGACTCTGTGCACTAAACTAAACAATAAGCGAAAGGCGTTCTTCTTCTTCTTCTACTTGTGGATACAGGAAAACAATAAATGTTGACATTATTTGATACAAAAGATGCCCTTTATTTTTTTCACTTTGTTATATTTATACACACACACATACATACACACACACATACATACACCCACACATACATACATACAATTTGCCGCTATTCAGCATTATTATTTGCGTTGTTTATTACGCGGCTCTTCGTCGTCTGACGACGCGGCGATATCATTGTCCAATTTTTTGTCGCGAAAATATCTACTTTTTTCACACGCTATTTCGGGTCTCTCGCACGACATAGTGTTCATTCCGCGATGCGACTGTGTGACAGACGCAACAAAAATATCGGAAATTTGGCGATAATTGTGAAAAAATAGCAAAAAATTGTGAAACACAGAGAGGTTCAGAGTACTCAGAGAGGAAAATTTTCATGGGACGTTTCGTTAAAATCAGTCAGTTGGATCTTAAAGACTGGCAATTGATAACACCTTTGATCTGCCGTTCGGCTTCGAAGCGCGATAACGTCACGTACAGTGCCTTTTCATCCATGCCATGCAAATCGATGTAACATTGGGCGTATGTGCTCTCGTCTAAAGTTAGACCTTGAACCTGGTAAACCGTAGTCGCGGCATCCATGTTGAAAGGAAACATATAAAGGCGCACTGATAGGTCTTTGGTTGCACCACCGCATATTCCGCATAGAGCAGCCATGTCGTTCCAGCGGCTGTTGTATTCGTACGGCTTGACACGTGCTTTTGTTATGCGCACAAGCATACGTTCGTTGTCATCAACCTGAGCAACGATTGACGACGAGGACTCGATGTGACGTACGATTATTCTGGTGCCTATTTGCACAGGCCAGCTTCGGTGAGCGTGAATTATTCGTTAACGTGCGCCCACCAACACGAAACGCTCATCAACATACGGATCGTCGTTCGTGTCCTACGGTGCCGGCGGTACTCTCTCAACGTGACCGTTAGTGTGAAACAAAATTACGCATTTGTAGCGAAGACAGAGCACAGATTTGTGGCGCTTCGACACCGCGGTGTCGAAGCCACCTTCGAGCGAACAATCGAAGCGCAAACTGGGCGGAAGGTTTAACCAAGCAAGATAGGCGAGCGCCCAATTGAGATAGTTCACTCGTTCGTTTGACGTCACGATAATTCGCGGCATTTGCGCTAGCGTCGTGGTGGTGGTGCTGGCAATAAAGTACGACGCTTGGGCAAAAGAGTGTATAGCGGTAACATAGTCGCGAGCATCTATGACTCCGTTGAGCGGCAGACCGTGAACCGCTCGATAGCACATAGATTCGTCTCGAGAATTGAACGCGGCGAGTCGATCGAGCAATGCCCCATCGCGGGCTCTCACATTATCGTACATGAAGCACACGTGTTCGTAACCTAGCAGAGTTCGCAGCGCTTGATCGGTTCGTCCACCTATGGCCGGCTGCTGATTGCAATCGTCCACGAGTATAACACGCCGTCCACGTAGTGTTCGATTCAGAACTCTGCCAGAGAACCCTCGATCAGCGAATATTCGTCCACGAAGATCAATTCGTCATCTTCGTCGTCGCAAAAGTCGCCGTCGCCTAGGTTATTGATTGCGTTGCAAATGTCCAAAGAGCAGCGACCGATTAAAAAAACATCAATGTTCCTCAATTTTTTCCGTTTTCCAATTCTTCGCAGAGCTAACGCGTCCGCCCGTTTTCGCAATTCGTCCATATTATCGATGCGCATGCGCAACCAAACGAACAAATTCTTTTGTTTTAAATCGTTCATCAAATACGAGTCTACTGTCTGTGCCACAAGGCTCTCGTGATTGCAAAAACGCTTGAGAGTGGCTTCGACAAAGTTGCGCTTCTTCACTAGGTAACGAACGCGTCTAAACTTGTTCAGCATAACACATAGCAGGAATGTTTTTCCCGATCCAGCCACACCGTCGATCAATGCACCGTCTTTCCAACATTGGTTCCTGCTGCGACGACGAACGGAGCTGGCGGCGGAGGCGGCTTGAATCATCGTCATCGTCGTCACTAACTAGAGCAGGTTTTGCCAATATGCGTTTCAAAGCTATCAATATCCTCGTTTGTTCCGATGTCGCTCTAGATATAGTATAGCGTTCCTTGTAGTCACGACGAGACGTGTGAGCAACTTTCGCTGGAGTTGTTGCTGTCTTCTTGTTCTTTGACACTATTGTACACTTACCGATGTTGCTCGCTATCGCACAATCGCGACGATATAACTCCTGCTCAGTCGTTTCACCGGTTCGCAATATAAACACTGGTTTACGTGGCGATCGCGAATCATCGTTTATCACACGAATACCATCCGTCACGGCAAAGTTTACCACGCCGCTCGATACTTGAAAATGCAGCATTATCGCAAACACGAACATCGACGTCGTTTGCGATAATTTGGTGGCTAAACAGCAGCTGCGCGGTTCGCAACGCAACGTAACATTGTCGTGCGAACGAACAGTGGTCGAGTGTACGCGCAACACGCTGCAATTATCCGGACGACAAAAATTTACCGTCTTCGGGTCAAATTCTATCGGCAGCACTGACATCATCACATACTATTGAAAGAACATAAACAGCGCTACATATAGATGATCGTCGTAGTTCAACTCATTCAGACTTGTAGCGTCATCGTCAATCAGAATGCGAAGTCTATTCAATACAGAGTGGCGTTCTCCGCTTCGCTACGTCCTGCGACTCACGCCAATGGGCCTTTTCACGCATGTATCTCGAAATCTGTTCGCTCAATCCGTTGCCCTCACTGTCACCGCTGCGCTCATCGCTCGCAATATGCGCGATCGCATTCAGCGTACATTGCTCCAAACAATTAATCACATGCATGGTGTGTTTCTCATTGCGCCCCTGCGACACACCGATATGTTAATGCTCGAAAGTAAAACATTATCGCGCCGGCGAGTCCCTTCCATTGCGTGCCTAATGTTTCTTCGCATAACCGTTGCTGCCGCTGCTGCTGCTGTCGTCTCGTCAATCGTAATATCAGTGTAACTTGGTTATTTTGATTCTTTCGCTCAATAAGGCGCAAGTGGCGCTCAAGATATTCTCCAAACAACACAAGCTGGTCAATACGATGTCCAGATACACGTCGTTGTTGTTAGCGGTCATCGTTCGGATCGCAGGAAGAAAGGAGTGCGATTGACCAACAAATTACAAATGAAGGAGTAAAATCGAACACATTTATTTATAACGATCATCAGCAGCAGTCAATGCGCACATCCGCACTTGCGCAACTCGCTATTACTTGTCGATGCATTTTGCTCGCCCCGGCTCGGCGAGCCAATATTGATGTTCAAGTCAAGTTATCAAATACAAATTCGTACTTTTTGCCGTTGTATACGGTTTTAAAAAAAAACGGTCGCAGATCGAGATAATTGTCACTTGTACGTGGCCAGCTTGAGCTTTCACACACGATGATACATTTACGCCTGGAAATACGCATACCGAAGAGCGAAATTGAGAGTAACTATAAGGAAAAAACGTCCGAAAAAATCACCATGTGTCATCGAGTTTCTTTGCACCAGGCGTCCACCTAACCAGGTTCTACGCGTATTTTTTAGCGAGACACTCTCTGATTGCGCAGTAAACAGGCCAATGTGGCGCATAAACGAGCATCCTTAACTGCTGCCAAGCAGGGGTGCCCATTTTCAACGATCATTCAAATATATCAGAAACGCTGCGTTAATCGGAAAATGTTTCAGACAAAGTCACATGGCTTAAAGGAGCACATAGAACAGCGATATCGTTTTGTTTACAGATGGCGACACTTTTGAAATATTTAACTGATTATTACTTTTCTCTCAATGGAATCTCAATTTTTTATTATATTATCGTATTCTATCCTAATTTGAGCACTTTCATGCGAAACATTTTTTTATTTGCCTAATATTTTCTTAAATTTTCAGGAAAACTCTTTCAACATTTAACTATGATATAATCGCTAACTATTTGTCGGAAGAAAAAGTGGTATTAAACTTTTTTATTCCATTTGGCCCTAGAAATATTTGCTACAAATAATGCCATAATTTTTATTCAACTTTGTCGACCTTTGGAAATTTATATATCGTCAAATTAACAAAAAATTAAGGATTATTCTAGCAATATNCCTCGGTACTCGTTCGCCGCCACCGGAAGACAAGCGATTCGTTACGGTTATCAGTAGCGAAGTCGCGCGTGCATATGCCAAGAACGCAGCGGCGCACGATCGCGATCTCGCTCTCGCATGTGACAATGATATCACGACGATGATAGCCGATGTTTACACATTCTGCGAACGGTATCTCGACACGATCCATCTGTCATGCGGACATATTTATCAACTGTGACAAAACGAAGTATATATGACGATGTAGCGACGAGCGACGGATTATACGACTCGATGAGCGACCAACGATCAGTGGCCAACTTCATATGACGCAAGCTCCTGCACATGTATGCTCGGTGGGCAGTCGTGGAACCGCGTCTCTTTCCGGCCAAAATTCAATCACTCTAAGCGTTCAGTCTTCCGCGCACAATGATTCGATATCTTCGCGGCGGTGATGGAGGTACGACGAAACGAACGAGCGATAGCAATGTACGCATCGCCACCAATGTAGTCCCCACCGTTGCAACAATCAGCAGCGACTCAAAGCGAATGAAATTGGAACGCGTCAATGATGCAGTCGCGACGATAGGTGATGTGTGGCTCGAAGTTCAACGGGTGTATGACGCTACCAGCCGGGACATTGTTTACGCATACGGTGGCGAGGAATCATTGGCTGCTGTACAATCCGTCTATTCGCAGGATCTTCGAAACATATTGTGCCGAGTGATAGTGCTGACCAGTGCAAACGACCGATCATTGTCATATTATTTGTCATACGCTCGCGGCCTGGCCGAACGACACGGTGTACTTGTATTATCGCTCACTTGGCTACGTGGTTCGAACAACAATGAACTGCAGGTCCACCATTCTACCTCTGAAATTATACGAGACAAAGCTCTTTTAGCAATCGCTGAGCTGATAGACGACGACGACGACAAAGATGACGACGATGACGACGAGAATGCTGTTAAACTGACTTCAGACGAGAAAAACAACGAGGAACACTATCTATCGTCACGCAACGGTCGCAGTGCTTCGCCTGTGTTCGAGGAAGGTAATGACGACGGCGGACAAATCGATGACGACGCTGATATTCTAACGGCGAACATGACGGCAAAGGTGTTCACTCATGACCAAGATAACAGAGACCTCGAACGCGTGACTTCCTGCGCCGCGCATTTTGTCGAGGACCATAATGACACGGTGCGCCACCGATGCGGTGTCCAAGGCGCTATTCTTCTACGATTTTTTAGCCGCCTGTTGTATTACATAAGATCATCTGTCATAATCGACCGAATCGGTATGATGTATCACAAATCGTTTAAACTCGCACCCGTCAATCTACTCAGGGAATGGTGTCGTTCCTTGCCTATGGGCGATGACTCTGTGCAATAAACTAAACAATAAGCGAAAGGCTTTCTTCTTCTTCTTCTTCTTCTTCTTCTTGTGGATACAGGAAAACAATAAATGTTGACATTATTTGATACAAAAGATGCCCTTTATTTTTTTCACTTTGTTATATTTATACACACATACATACATACATACAATCTGCCGCTATTCAGTATTATTATTTGCATTGTTTATTACGCGGCTCTTCGTCGTCTGACGACGCGGCGATATCATTGTCCAATGTTTTGTCGCGAAAATATCTACTTTTTTTTCACACGCTATTTCGGGTCTCTCGTACGACATAGTGTTCATTCCGTGATGCGACTGTGTGACAGACGCAACAAAAATATCAGAAATTTGGCGATAATTGTGAAAAAATAGCAAAAAATTGTGAAACACAAAGAGGTTCAGAGTGCTCAGAGAGAAAAATTTTCATTGGACGTTTCGTTAAAATCAGTCAGTTGGATCTTAAAGACTGACAATTGATAACACCTTTGATCTGCCGTTCGGCTTCGAATCGCGATAACGTCACGTACAGTGCCTTTTCATCCATGCCATGCAGATCGATGTAACATTGGGCGTATGTTCTCTCGTCTAAAGTTAAACCTTGAACCTGATAAACCGTAGTCGCGGCATCCATGACGAAAGGAAACATATAAAGGCGCACTGATAGGTCTTTGGTTGCACCACCGCATATTCCGTATAGAGCAGCCATGTCGTTCCAGCGGCTATTGTATTCGTATGGCTTGACACGTGCTTTTGTTATGCGCACAAGCATACGTTTGTTGTCATCAACCTGAGCAATGATTGACGACGAGGACTCGATGTGACGTACGATTATTCTGGTGCCTACTTGCACAGGCCAGCTTCGGTGAGCGTGAATTATTCGGTAACGAGCGCCCACCAACACGAAATGCTCATCAGCGTACGGATCGTCGTTCGTGTCCTGCGGCGCCGGCGGTACTCTCTCAACGTGACCGTTAGTGTGAAACAAAATTACGCGTTTGTAACGAAGACAGAGCACAGATTTGTGACGCTTCGACACCGCGGTGTCGAAGCCACCTTCGAGCGAACAATCGAAGCGCAAACTGGGCGGAAGGTTTAACCAAGCAAGATAGGCGAGCGCCCAATTGAGATAGTTCACTCATTCGTTTGACATCACGATAATTCGCGGCATTTGCGCCAGCGTCGTGGTGGTGGTGCTGGCAATAAAGCACGACGCTTGGGCAAAAGAGTGTATAGCGATAATATAGTCGCGAGCATCTATGACTCCGTTGAGCGGCAGACCGTGAACCGCTCGATAGCACGTAGATTCGTCTCGAGAATTGAACACGGCGAGTCGATCGAGCAATGCCCCATCGCGGGCTCTCACATTATCGTACATGAAGCACACATGTTCGTAACCTAGCAGGGTTCGCAGCGCTTGATCGGTTCGTTCACCTATGGCCGGCTGCTGATTGCAATCACCCACGTATATAACACGCCGTCCACGTAGTGTTCGATTCAGAAGCTCTGCCAGAGAACCCTCGATCAGCGAATATTCGTCCACGAAGATCAATTCGTCATCTTCGTCGTCGCAAAAGTCGCCGTCGCCTAGGTTATTGGTTGCGTTGCAAATGTCTAAGGAGCAGCGACCGATTAAAAAATCATCAATGTTCCTCAATTTTTTCCATTTTCCAATTCTTCGCAGAGCTAACGCGTCCGCCCGTTTTCGCAATTCGTCCATATTATCGGTGCGCATGCGCATCCAAACGAGCAAATTCTTTTGTTTCAAAACCTTCATCAAATACGAGTCTATGGTCTGTGCCACAAGGCTCTCGTGATTGCAAAAACGCTTGAGAGTGGCTTCATAAAAGTTGCGCTTCTTCACTAGATAACGAACGCGTCTAAATTTGTTCAGCATGACACCTAGCAGGAATGTTTTTCCCGATCCAGCCACACCGTCAATCAATACGCGTCTTTCCAACATTCCTGCTGCGACGACGAACGGAGCTGGCGGCGGAGGCGGCTCGAATCATCGTCATCGTCGTCACTAGCTAAACCAGGTTTTGCCAATATGCGCTCTAAAGCTATCAATATCCTCGTTTGTTCCGATGTCGCTCTAGATATGGTGTAGCGTACCTTGTGGTCGCGACGAGACGTGTGAGCAACTTTCGTTGGAGTTGCTGCTGTCTTCTTGTTCTTTGATACTATTGTACACCTACCGACATTGCTCGCTATCGCACAATCGCGACGATATAACTCCTGCTCAGTCGTTTCACCAATTCGCAATACAAGCACTGGTTTACGTGGCGATCGCGAATCATCGTTTATCACACGAATACCATCCGTCACGGTAAAGTTTACCACGCGCTCAATACTTGAAAACGCAACATTATCGTAAACACGAACATCGACGTCGTTTGCGATAATTTGATGGCTAAACAGCAGCTGCGCGGTTCGCAACGCAACGTAACATTGTTCGTGCGAACGAACAGTGGTCGAGTGTACACGCAACACGCTGCAATTGTCCGGACGACAAAAATTTACCGTCTTCGGGTCAAATTCTATCGGCAGCACTGGCATCATCACATACCATTGAAAGAACATAAACAACGCTACATACAGGTGATCGTCGTAGTTCAACTCATTCAGACTTGTAGCGTCATCGTCAATCAGAATGCGAAGTCTATTCAATATAGAGTGGCGTTCTCGCTTCGCTACGTCCTGCGACTCACGCCAATGGGCCTTTTCACGCATGTATCTCGAAATCTGTTCGCTCAATCCGTCGCCCTCACTGTCACCGCTGCGCTCATCGCTCGCAATACGCGCGATCGCATTTAGCGTACGTTGCTCCAAACGATTAATCACATTGCTATGGTGTGTTTCCTCATTGCGCGCCTGCGACGACACCGATATGTTAATGCTCGAAAGTAAAACATTATCGCCGCCGGCGAGTCCCTTCCATTGCGTGCCTAATGTTTCTTCGCATAACCGTTGCTGCCGCTGCCGCTGCCGCTGCTGCTGCTGCTGCTGCTGTCGTCTCGTCAATCGTAATATCAGTGTATCTTGGTTATTTTTATTCTCTTCGCTCAATAAGGCGCAAGTGGCGCTCAAGATATTCTCTAAACGACACAAGCTGGTCAACTCGATGTCCAGATAACGATCGTCGTTGTGAGCGGTCATCGTTTGGATTGCAGGAAGAAAGGAGTGCGATTGACCAACAAATTACAAATGAGAGGAGTAAAATCGAACACATTTATCTATAACGATCATCAGCAACAGTCAATGCGCACACCCGCGCTTGCGCAACTCGCTATTATTTGTCGATGCATTTTGCTCGCCCCGGCTCGGCGAGCCAATATTGATGTTCAAGTCAAGTTATCAAATACAAATTCGTACTTTTTGCCGTTGCATACGGTCTTAAAAAAAAACGGTCGCAGATCGAGATGATTGTCAACTGATACGTGACCAGCTTGAGCTTTCACACACGATGATACATTTACGCCGCTGACAATACGCATACCGAAGAGCGAAATTGAAGTAACTATAAGAAAAAACATCCGAAAAAATCACCATGTCGTCGAGTTTCTTCGCACCAGACGTCCACATTAACCAGGCATACACGCGAATTTTTATGCGAGAAACTCTTCTGATTGAGCAGTAAACAGGCCAATGTGCGATTACAAACGAGCACTCTTGACTGCTGCCAGCAGGGGTGCCCCATTTTCAACGATCCATTCAAATCTATCAGAAACGCTGCGTTAAATCGGAAAATGTTTCAGACAAAAGTCGCATGGCTTAAAGGAGCACATAGGACAGCGATATCGTTTTGTTTACAGATAGCGACACTTTTGAAATATTTACTGATTATTGCTTTTCTTCAATGGAAATCTCAATTTTTTATTATATTATATTATTTTATCACTTAATTTGAGCAACTTTCATGCGAAACATTTTTTCCTTGCCTAATATTTTCTTAAATATTTACGGAAAACTCTTTCAACATTTAACTTATGATATATCGCTAACTATTTGTCGGAAGAAAAAGTTTTAAACTTTTTTATTCCATTTGGTCCCTTGAATATATTGCTACAATAGTGCCATAATTTTTTATTAACTTGTCGACCTTTGGAAATTGCTATATCGTCAAATTAACAAAAAATTAGGGCACTATTGTAGCAATATATTCTAGAGACTAAATAAAATACAAAAGTCTAATATCACTTTTTCTTTCGACGAATAGTCAGCAAGATATTATAAGTTAAATGTTGAAAAAGTTATCCATAAATATCTAAAAAAATATTAGTCAAATACAAAAATGTGTCAAACAAAAGTTGTTCAAATTAAGTGGTAGAAAAGGATAATATAATAAAAAATTGAGATTTCTGTTCAAGAAAATTATAATGATCAGTGAATATCTCGAAAGTAGCGCTATCTGTAAACAAAATGATATCGCTGCTTTATGTCCTCTTTTAGGTCATACAACTTTTGTCTGAAACATTTTTTATTTGCCTAATATTTTCTGAGATATTTGAGTGGATCCTTTAAAATAGGCCACCCATGTTCACGCACGTTCAACAGGCACGCGCGATATGAGGATCGAATAATCATCGGAGGATCGTAATGATGTCAACATCGTTGACTCGATTGAACGATTCGATACCGCGGACAGCTCGCGCACGAGAATTCAGACCAAACACAAACTCGCTTGGCGCGTTTTCGTCTTGAGCAAAACATATGCATCGCACGAAATAATCGGCTGATACTGTACGGCATCGTCGGAAGAAATGTATACTACGTCCGCACCAATTCCCCTGGTTATTGGCGCATCGCGCTCACGCCGCTATTGAGAAGAGTACGAGATCTTAGCGTTAGCTAAAACTATTCGAACGCGGTCATACCGTTGCATCACCATTGTCTTCTTGCGACGACATTGCGAAGAAATAGTAAAAAAATTGTGAAACACAAATAATAGCGTATGTGCTAAGAACACACGAACAACATGAGCAACAACGCTATAATAATGGACGGTGAAGCGTTCGCGCAATCGATACGTCTTTCGCATCGAGTGCCGAACGAGTGGCGCGACGCACTCTTTCGATTTCTGCGAAACAGACCGCTCGACACACTGTATTCATTTGTATTTGCGCAGAGTTTTATCCCAACATACGGATTATCAACCGAGACATCGGCGCAACCGTCAATTAGCTCTTTCGGGGCGGCTCGCGAACTGTTTGACCTGATGGACGATCTCGTGAGAGACACGGACTCTTTGAACGGATCAGAACTCGAACGTTCTCGATGTTTCGACATGAACATGTTCGCTAGAGCCAACGATCAATACGTACGCGAAATGCGACATATATTTGAATTGATCGAGCGTCACGATACCGATGTAGCATCAGCGGCTACAAACGGTGGCACCACCACCACTACTACCAACGTGCCGAATGCCAAGGAGACGAACAAGATACATGCGATGGAAGATTCGCGCGAGATCGAAAAATTATTGGCTGAAGTGAACGCCGCCACACAATTGCCACTCGCCACGAACTTGTTGTTTTCAGAATTTATCTCCAGATTCGACGTGGCGCCTGAAAGAACGAGTGCGATCCCCTCGTTTGATCGTTCGTGTGTTGATCACAATCGTAAACCGAATAGTGGTGGCGATCGCCATGCGTTCAATGACGAGTTTAGCGTATTGAAGGCGTACGGTCGTTACGCTCCAATGCACATTCGTTACCGTTCGCTCGAGTCGTTGGTCGATTCGATATGCGTTAACCGAAACATTCGAATCGAGCCACTGTATTTACCGGCTGGCGGTGTGTGGCAACACGGTACTTCGCAATTACTCTGGATCGTGTTACACACCATCGCTGCACTGGTAACGAGTCGTGGACAATTGTACATTATGCGTTTCGTAACACTATTGAAGAATCTATCCTTTTTCATAGGATGCGTCGAATGTAATGCTCATTGGCTTCGTATCGGCGGAAACGAGTATTTTGCTTACACTTCCTCGCTATCGCGCAACACGCTTCTTCGTTTACCCATCGACATTCTCTTACTCAGATGTCACAATTCGATCAATGTCGGATGGCGAGGAATAGCGCGAACATTTTCATCTTGAACTTTAGCTCAACTGGTCATCGACTATCGGGAGTTTGCCGAACGCTTCGTCCTCCAACGCGAATGAAAACCGTACGATCGAAGACGTGGTTACGGACGCGACAAATCTATTACCTCGGCGAATTCATCGTTCGAATATGATCGTTTTCTAGCTGAGGCGACAACCAATAATTTATTGCGACCTCTGTATCGAGCCAATGATGAAACGATCATGAGCACTCCGGACGCATCGTCTGTGCATCACGACGGACAACACACGATCTTACCTGAGAGTAACGACGGTGGCGCGGACGCAACAATAACGGTTTTGCGATTACGGATGTTCGACACAGCGCGCGAAATAACTGGTCAACGTTTATTGGCGCGACTCTAGCGGGACGTAGACGCACACTTTGATCCGCTCGTTGGCACATCGATCGCATTTTGAACGCTGTTGCGATATGCGCAAGAACAGCAATATTCGAGGAAAAGAAACGGTGAAGCAAAATGACGACTTGTTGGGGCGCTTCGTCTCATTGGAAAATCACGTAATGTTTGGACCAGAAATGTGCGCTGCATTCCGGTCCAAATCGAGGGCGGCGGAACAACAGGCGTTGCAGCTTTTTGATTCGTACGTTGCATTCCTACGTTGGGCAGGATCATTGGGTTGCCAGCATACGGGCAGAGTACGAGTAAAGCGGAGACAAACTCGAGCCAATGGCGAAGAAGCCACCGTGTTTCTGATGTATTTGGAATGCGATAAAGTTATTCGTCGTCAACGCAATTGTACAGAAGCGTGCAGCGGCGCGAAGACGCACATAATGTAATGTATCAACGTTAATGTTTTAACAAGAAACACGACGTATTTATTTATATCAACCAAATTATGTCAATACAGTCACCTCTCCCTGCAAAATGTACAAATTAATTAATCAAAAGTACGATGTAACCTTTTACAACGATAATATGTTTTTCGATATCAAGCTTGAGTTGTGAGAGTTCGATCAGAGCGAGTTCGGCGCAATCGTCTGAATCGCATTGAACAGATGCGGTGCCAAACGGCGCAGCGAAAGTTGCAGAGGCGCCAAATTTACCAATACTACCACCACCACCACCACCCGTGATAGCGGCGCTGATTAATACCGGTGCCTCCGCCGCCGCCGCCGCTGTCGCCGCCGGATGATTTGTACCAAGCAAGTTGAGACGTTGTGTTTTACGCGTTAGAGACAAGTTGAGAAATACGCGCAG
Organism: Harpegnathos saltator; assembly: GCF_003227715.2. Lineage (NCBI taxonomy): Eukaryota > Metazoa > Arthropoda > Insecta > Hymenoptera > Formicidae > Harpegnathos > Harpegnathos saltator. The sequence goes on from NW_020229908.1 coordinate 72,794, forward strand.
GTATTGGTCATGGGATCTTGCCCGGGGAACACATCGTTACATACGAAATCACATACAATTTCATCGAGAATTCCGCTGCGATCGACAAATGTCTCCAATTTAAACTTTCGCTTCATGGCGGAAATCAACATGAACCCATGGACCCGATGGGTCATGCTTGCACCTTTTTGTTGGTACTTGTACGTCAAACGCGAGCGCAAATAATCTCTATGGGATTCGTCAAAAATACCATTCACAGTAGCGAATTTACCAGATTCGCGAATACCGTCGAAGAAGCCCTTGCGCATCATGGCTAAAAATTGTAAAAATATCTGCACGTGTGAGTCCAAACGTCCGATCAGTCTGTGCCATTTGCGCTGTTCAGTCAGAGAATCATTCTCAGATGGAAAGGAGAAAGACACAATTTGTTGACCTTCTTCGACGATATCTGCTGCGACAGTATTATCGTCAATGATCAGATTCATGTCGTCGACAAGAGCATCACTTTTGTTGCGGTGTGTTGCTGTTTCGCTACTGTTGCCATCGGCGTCGTTCGCTACGTAGTCCCAGTTGTTTTCATCGTTAACATCGTTGAATTGCTTGCGTAGCTGCTCCATCATGGAAACGGAGATGTTACACTTGCGCGAATGCCGTTTGGCGTGATCGTACACTTCCAAGACAGTTCCCTTGATCGAGTGCACCATCTCTCGTACATATCGCAGATAGTTTTCATTGGTCACACCAGTCTCACGAATGCATAAGTCTGCATCGAGGCGAGACAGTAAAGACCAACAGGTCAAATTCAACGTATAGTCCATTGCTTCAATCGCGCGATATGTGCTCAATGACTCCAAATTTTTTCCGTCGGAAAACTCCATTGTACACTCGTTACTCTTGTGTTTCATGCTCATCGAGTTCCACATATTGCCCAAATTGTTCCAAATTCGTCTGATATCTGCAGCGGCATCGCCTGACAGTGTCCAACTTTTCACCACCACCACCACCACCACCACCACGTTGATCATCGGTGGCAGCGGCACCGTCGTTACTGCCGCCGACGCCACCGTCATTGTCGACGCTATTGCCAACAGGTCGAACGCGTTCGAGCCGTTCCATGGTACGTTCTGACTTTTCAACAATGCGTTCGGTAGTAGCGCGTCCGCGTATGTTTCTCACAGGGGACCGATCGCGTTCCGTTCGATCGCCACGCTTGTTGGGGATGCGTACCGGCGGTGAGCGCCGACGTTTTTCAATTTTCTTGTCATTGCGATCGTCGATCGTATCGTCATTATCGCCATAGTCGTGGCTATTGTCAACAACAGCTCGTTTGTACGAAACAGATGGGCGATGATAGGACTTTCGGCCACGTGCGTTGCCCTGTTTTCGTTTCTCGTTGCCATTTTGTTCCTCGTTGTCGTTTTCTTCCTCGTTGTCGTCGTCGTCGTCGTCGTCATCGTCGTCGTTGAGCAGAAAAACGCGCCGTTTCTTGCGTTCAATTTGTCGCTGTTTCTGCTCAGAGTCGGTTCCCTCCCGATCGTTGCCAACATCGTCGCGATTATCTCGTCGCTTCCCAGATATGTTGTCCTTGCTCAATAGGTAACGGTCATCTTCCTCTCGTTTGGTATGCTGAGAAATATATCGATCGATGTTGGTCCACATGTCTTCCGAAGCGGCGGCGGTTGCAACGGTTGTGCTGCTGTTGCGTTTGTTGCGTGACATGTTCGAGAGTATAAGTAGCGTGAGGGTGCAGAGAGTGCGTATGAGTACGCGTTCGATGCGTCGCGATTACCAATAAGAGACGACTGACGTGTAATTGTACGAGTCGAGCCTGTTATATACCCTCTACGCACACACTTGACTCACTATATATGATCTTCCTAAGGGTGTGCAGCGCGTGAATAATCTAATAAACGCGTCACTGCTTTTAGCACTTGTTGCACACGCACGTCTAAAATAAGGAGGGACACGAGATAGATCGAAAGGTAGAGGTGGTGCTAAGAACCGATAAATAAATCTGCGCATCACGGCTTCCGCACAAAGAAATGTCGACGCAAGACTGGAAAAATACGGCCATAATCTTTGTCATCCTTGTGGTGATTGTTATCGTATTGGTTTTTTGGCTCGGACGAAACAACAACAGCAGTGGTAACGGTAGCTGGACCAATAGCAGCGGCAAAAAAAGCGGTAATTCGAGCAGATCGAGCGGTAGCGGCAAAAACGATAGTAGTAACGATGGCAGTGGCGACGACGGTGACGTACTGCCAAACCGTTCGCTTTCTCCTCCTCCGTCGTCGTCGTCGTCGTCGTCCTCTACGTTTGTTTAGCCGCTAAACCGCTGGATCCCTCTTGAGATCCACCAGTCGTCGCATACATGCGTGTTAACAAATGTCATTTTTCAGGTCATTCCGGAAAGAACAGCGGTGACAATACTGCGACTGCGACGACGGGGAATGCATCACGGCAGTAAAATTGAGCAATCGCTCAATGCACGCTGTTGTCCTAGTGTAGTAAGGTACGCCGCGACGATCAGAGCGTGTGACATTCTACATGCGTAGAGATGACGGAGCGCACACGCGAACGCGAACAATTTCGCGCGTCACGCAACTTGGATCTAGGTGATTCGATGCGCGACAATGATTTTAGCGTACGACGTAGTGCAACTAGTGAGCCAGAAGTTGAATTGATGGAGATGGATGAATCGCGCAATGCTAGCAACAACGGTAACGATGCTATTGAAAATTTCAAACAGCAGTTTTCACTGCCCAAATGGTTAACGCGCATGCGACCGGTGCCACGGACGAGCGCTGAGGTGTGCCAAAAGAACGTGCGTCGAGGCCGTAACTGCTGCTTGTTTAGTCCATTGCAGTACTGCAGGGGCCTCGATGTCATAAATGGGTTCTGTGTGTTTCACCTGCGCGCCTTGTTCAATCTCGTATACATAACAGACGCTCTATATCAGGTTAATCAGAATGGCGAAGCTGTGCTATGGCATCGTTCCCAGTGTTTCGTTGCGGATCCACGACCGATCGATGATCGATTCACCGGGGTGTTTCCGATTTTCGAACTGTTTGATCGGGAGCCCACAGCGAACAATATTCACCTGAGTAACTTGCATCGCTATTTACTGTCCGTCAAAGCGACCGACTGGCAACGAGTCTACTCGATGCGCGTAAACTTTCTGCATCGGTTGATCACGTTGCACGGTAACTTTGCGCTCGTGTTACCACCGACTCGCGAGGACCAACAGTTTGACAGTCAGCTCATCATGCACTGAAACCTATGGAACGAGTACTATAGCTGGCTTCTCGTGAAATATCCGGCATAATTGGGCCTGGCGTACTCGAACGGCTTGGACATTGTCAATATACCGGTGCATGCGTGCACAACTATTATGCAAATGATAGTACGCCTCTTCTCAACGTGTCACACGCGAATCAACGATAGTCGCTTCTACAGCCTTCCGTCCAATTACGGCATCATGGTGCGCGGCCATTTGGCGTACCAAGATAATATGTGTTCAAACGGCACGACCACCACCGAAAGTGGTATACACGCCTGCGGCAATCTGGCCACTCTGCCTATCCTCCGTTACGATGCGTATGAGACCCCGACTCTGCACTTTGACAGCGCGGTCAATTGCCACGAGAGCTTTTGTGTGAACGCCAAGGTAGACCACAAGAACAAGGGCCTGAGTCGCGCGATAATGGTCTCGGATAACGATGAGAGCGACGACACGATACTCCCCGTATCAGCTGTGCACACGTCGACTAGTAGTTAGCAGCGGCGGCAGTCGTCAAGCCGGTACGACGATGAACGGCTGTACAGTGGCCGATGAATATTTCGCGTTTCTCAAGACGCGTAAAGTACAAAGCGGCCACTTTTGAGCTCTTAATGAAATGCAACAGATGATCGAAGCGGTGGTAACTGTTGTGCACCTCAGCGTAGCCGTCGTGGCCATCGTTGCTCCACGATTCGTATATGACCGTTCGTGGATCGACGCGACTGTTGAAATATCTGCAAACAAACGGCTCGTCTTGAAAATTCATCGCGCCACTCGTATTCCGCACATTCTACGCATCAACGTCAATGTCAGACTGGGTGAGTACTATGGATAAAAAAGTCGAACAAATAAAGAACTCTTTTAATAAAATCTGTGTATTTTGTAAACAACTTTCAAACCCTTTTACAAGTGGTAGTTTACGAGGGCAGTCTGAAAAGTTCTCGGCCTAACAATGAAAAATTTTCTTGCCGTGAAATGTTTCATTTTTCAATATAATCTCCTGAAACTTCAATACATTTATTCCAACGTTTTGTTTCCAATAATTCAATACTATCATTAAAGTGGTGTGATTTCGAAAGGTTCTTTTCGCTCCGATGTATAGTGATGGATTCAAGTTTCATTAACAGTTACGAAACGACGCTTGAAATTCATTTTATTTTGCTTTTAAAACGACGACAAACACGCTTGAGGAATACGCATTCGAATGCGTTTTTGGTCAATTGTTAGCAAATGCGGCACCCGTCTTCCACAAAGCTTTTTCAGCTGGTGCTACTACTCGAATGATTTGACAGATCGAGTAAAATTTTACATGAGTTTATATCAGGGATGCCACTTCCCAATACAATTATAGTTTGACAGTTTCTAATTCCATGTATGGTTGAGAACTTTTCAGACTGCCTACGCAACATGCCCAGTGATAGTAACACGATAGCGTTTGATCTATGATAACGAATGTTTGCAATAATGCCCTCTGTACGATGTCAGTGAGCGTTAACGCTGCCATTGTTATGTTGCTTTCTTGCCATTCTTATTGTCTTGTCGCCGTGGGCACAGATTAGCTTTCACCGTGCATGAAATGTACCAAAAAAATCGTCAATACCGCGATCACAGAAGGTCACAACAACACATCGCACAGCATTCCGTTAAAGTCGCCGGATAAAGTCGCTCGAGCTGTGGTGGGGGTACATTGTATCTGATTGGTGGAATTTTCCCCATCATTCTGATTTTCGGCCAATGAACAAGCAAATCTTCCCCCTCTACTATACATGTTGTACACTTTTTCGGTACGTACCGAGCCGTTCCAGGCGCTCGCCGGTACTGTTGTACGTACCGTAGTACAGAGCAGTCAGAGGTACAATAGGACCAGGCGCTACTGCTCTGTACTCCGGTATTTTCCGTAACATATATAGAACGGGTGGTTTCTTGCGCGATCTCGCGCTGTCGATCGACTCGGCTCGATCGAACGAAGCCCGAGCGAATGCGAGCAATGCGAAAAGTGTATGCCGGGACTGCCTATAATACGGCGTAATTCTGAAGTCACGCTTCACCAACTTTTTGATGTGTTTGCACCGAGTGTTGCTGTTCAGCGACATCATGTTGCCATGTTGCATTGGCTCGCTATTATGTGGTAACAGAACGACATTAAAGTATCGAACGTCATGCAGATATGGTTGAGCTGCGAAGCGATCATTGAGTACGCTCTCGCGAAGATATAGCCAATCTCGTTTTGTCTCATTTTCGAGCATTGATGCGAAAAACATGCGCGCTACGATGTAGATGACAAGCACGATAATGACGCAAACGAGTAGCAATCTAACAAACTTGTAAGAAACAAATTCATCTGTTTCGTCGCGCAGAATTGGCCCACTCTTGGCGTTATGGCGATACGATGCCGTAACAAAAACTGGCCTGGTATGCGATATTGGTAATTGTGGTGCAGCATGGACAAAAGAGCTGGCAGCAGCTATATCCGAGTCGTCGGCTAGTGGAACCTTTGAAGCTGTTGTGCGCCAGCGTGTTACGTGGTCGTCATCGTTCTCCTTCGTTTCGTTGTTTATTGTTGCCAAAATCGCATCCGCTACATCCTTGGAAACTTCGAGCACTCGTCGAACTGCGCGAGTCCGTTCGATCGAATCGTTCTCGCGTTCGATGGTGGGATCTTTTGGCGCAATGTTGTCGCTGTAGTCGCGCTTGTCGGTCATATTGGGTATGTAAGAACTATTATATTCCAATTTAACCGCTCTTATCAAGTTCGACGGTAATCATCGGCCGGACGAGAAGCCACAATAACGTGTACGAACAGCGATGAAACATACCATTCGTAACAATAGTAGCGTAATGGACTTGAATAGTGCGGCGCCGTTTGTAAATTCGCGCATATTTCAACATCTCCACAACTTGGCGCCGGGAACCTTTCCGCGCGTGCTCGAAGAAGGCGTCGCATCAGCATTCGGAGTACAAGGCAAATCTCCGGTAATTGACGCGTTCGAGTACATTTACACCGCTTCTCGCGACATGCTCTATTGTCACGACAAGAGGTTACCGAAGGTACTTCGTGATTTGTACAAAGTTTTTCTACTTTCCAAGAATGCACAAATTTGTCGAGACATGAGCGTAGTGCTCAATTTGGTTCACCGTTCGGCCAGTCGTCTGTTATTTTGGAAAGACGCGATCGCTCTGGCTACGGGCATGATCGCAGCTCATGTTTCTCAGTGCATTCCGCTGGATCGAGGGATACGTTCGGTCGACATAACGATCGACGACGTTTTCAATGACGTTGCGTACCAATTGAACGGTAGTGACATTAGCGTGATAACACGCAACGGTGAATCTACGTATGAAAATCCGTACATTCGAATGCTTCGCACGACGATAATAATGATTGTGCGCGAGTACGTGGGGCATGGAGATCGTGAGTTATTCAATTATAAACCAATGTACGATGACACTGATAGCATTCTTCTGAATCAATACGCAAGTTTGGTAACAATCACACACACCGTGCCCAATAACATGACTGATAAGTTCAATGATACGACGTACAAATTTGATAATAGCATGACGCGCAGGTCTGGTGACAATACGACTCACCAGTCTGAAGAGCGTAAAAGTGAGGACGAAGAAACGAAAGGTGACAATGAACGTTGCAATGACAACGTTAATATCACCGACAATATGCGAGGCAATTTTGAAGAACACCCTGAACTAAGCGAAGATGATGCATATTATTTCGCGAACGACAACATATTGCTGGACCGTGTCGAACGCCGTCGCCAGAGCGAGCAAGACGACATACAACGTACGACGAGTGAGGACGGTAATAGTAGCAATTTGTGTGTATGGGATCAAGAGATGCCGTTGACGCGGAAAGATGAGGCGAGTTCTACAAAATCCTTGCGATCGACATCGATCTCCGATGACCAAGTGGAAGAAGAAGAAGTTGCATCGAACGAAATACAGCGAATAGTTTGGCCAATTTCGCCACCTATCGCATCAGTGTTAAACAGCGAAAATGTTGTTTCGCCATGGTCGTACGACGAGTGTCACGAAAATGAGCCATGGTCATACAACGAGCAACATAAGCGAGATGATCAAGAAAACAACAAAATGTACGACGAAGCTCAGAAAAAAGAGATGAGAAAGGAAAACGAACAATCACTACCTAGCAATTAATTGATTGAAGAAAGTACAATTGTCAACGATGACCTACGTGAACGATCGAAACCGAACAAAGGCAACAAACGTCGTAAGCCTCAATACCGCGAATCTCAGTAAGTAGCGAAATCGTAGAGTGATGCGAAAAATTACACATAGTACACCGAATGAAAAGTAATGGCTACGAGAGCTCTTCGCAAATTTGTACATGATATAACTGCCGCATTTTTGACCGGGCGAACATTTAGTGACGCAGTAGCTCGTTGGCGAGCAGCTACCGCGACTTTGGCCAAAGACGCTCGAAACTTGGCGTCCAAGTTTTCGTCACTCAATATTACTCGACGAATAGCGAGCAATGGATCTGAATTGGTTATGTTGGGCAAGATTGAGAGTCGTAGGTTCACCACAATGCTACGTACCGCTCGCTCGATTGAGGCTTTCGAAGCCGCGGCTGACACGGTGCTATCTCCAGTAGCATGCAATGCTTTTCGCAACTTAGACGATATGGCGCGCCTGCACTTTCCTGATTTGAGCGTATTCAAGCGTAGTGAATATATATCAAAATGGCGTAATTACGCAACAGAGAATAGAATGTTGGGCAAATTAGAACTCGTGTTCGATGCGGCGCGCTTGGAACAGATGATCAGATCTGATGAAAAGTTGTTAAATAGAGCTAATAAACTGAACAGAGTGGCATCGCGTACGAGGAAACTCTTGTATTTGGGTGGTGCGATTACCGCTACATCAGTCGGTATATCATACTTGGCCAGCACAGCAGTCAAACATGCTTGCGATAATATCGGCTGTTTCATGTACACATGCGATAGTACCGGCGTGCGCAAATGTCGTATACTCGGTTGTTCTTGTCCCATGCTACAAAGTGACGACTCTGACAAAGTGCGCGACGTTCCAACAGCCTGTGCTGACGGAGACCTCTGGGAAAAAATGCAAATCAGTAACTCTGAATGTAATTTTGGCATCAAAAAAGGCAGAGATGAACCTTTCTGCGTACATTGCAACTGGAATCAAAACGACCCGAAGAGTTTGGACTTTGTCGATAAAGAAGCCCTACCGGACAACGCTTACGTGCGATGCGAAAGTATGGATGCATTTGATGCGTTGAGCGAAATTATCGGCGGAACAATAGACGACGCATGGAACGCTGGATCTAGTGTAGTCAAAGTCGCTAAAGACAGTTTCGCCTTGAGTGTAAAATGGGCGCCTTGGGTGTTTAGTAGTATCGGATTTCTAGTTTTACTTGTTGTCGCGGTATTTATTTGGCGTTACGCCTCAAGCGCACTTGTGTTTCTTTCGCCACCGCGACAGCACGACGAGGAGGAAATGCGCGAGCGGCGAACGCACGAACAACATACTATGGCATGAACACGCGAGGCGCGAACGACGATTTACGTGTGAAACACAATGTCCAATAAATGATGACCGTTGCGTTCTATGCACAATCGAACACGACATATCAATGAGTCCATAACGGCCTCGAGAATCTCGTTGCCTCGTTTGTTCAAGTGGTTCACTTGAGTGATAATAGCACGCTTGAGTTCATTGATCATAGCGGGCGGTTTGGCTACATTGTATACGCGTTCTTTCAAATATCCCCATAAAAAATAATCGGTAGTATTTAGATCCGGAGAACGCGCCGGCCAATCGACGAGCCGCGAGTTACGCGAAATTATTCGCTTAGGATCGAACGTTTTGTTCAACAACCGTATCGTCTGTCTCGCGGTGTGAGCAGTCGCGCCGTCTTGCTGCCACCACCAGCACTTCAATGCGACCTTGCGAAACGGTTGCTTTCGCAAAGCGGGAATAACGTAGTCGGTTACCATCGTTCGATATCGTTCTCCCGTCACAGATACGGTTTTGCCTTGTTCGTTCTCAAAAAAGTAGGGACCTATGATACCCAACACTGTTATGCCGCACCAAACAGTCACCCTCGGTGCATGTGTATGTCGCTCGCGTATAATGTGTGGCTGTTGCGTGCCCCAGAAGCGAACGTTCTGTCGGTTGTAAACGCCACCACTGAGATCGAAGTGCGCTTCGTCTCCCATGAGCAGTCGCTTTGTCAGCGTCGGTTCGACACGTAATATTCGCTCGAACATGTGACAAAAAGTCAGTCTGGTGCGCGCATCTGGCAACTTGAGCGCGTGGACGACTTGCAATTTGTACGGTCGCAGGTGCAGTTCACGATGCTGTATGCGCACCACCGATGAACGAGACATATTCAGTTCTCTTGCACGACGTCGAAGTGACATCATGGGGTCTCGGTTCACGCTCGACTTGACCTGTTCAATCTTTACTAAGTCACCTGTAACCGAACGATAACGACCGATGCGACGACGATCGTTGACGCTGCCCAATTCGTGAAACTTGTTCGCTATTGCACGTATCGTGCGAGCCGATACCTTCAACGCTCGAGCGCGCCGTTCCGCGTTCCCCTCTGAGCGAGCGTAAGTTCGCCACGCTCGCATCGTGTGCCTAGCGTCTCCGCCGTTTTCATGCCACAATTCTAAAGCGCGAGTACGCATTTGCGTATCCATTCGAACTGAAAACGATGTATGATAATAAATTATGTGATGATAATAAACTGCCGATCAAACAAATTATGTGTATATTGCTTCATATCCATGGTGCGAGTGATAAACGTGATGAAATAAACACACAGGTTGCACTTGTATCAATTTTTTTATTCAATGGCCACAGTCGGGTCGAAAGCTAAAGCTAAATGTCCGAAAAAATTTGAACATGTATAGACTTTAGAAGCGCGATTCCCACAAATTGACACTTTGGTTTTCCGCGAAGACAGCTGAGCTGATGTCACATTCAGCTATGTACGGCGGAGGATCAACCCTATATACACTGCTCAAAATAATTATGGCATAAATAATTTATTGTCGAAAATTGACCAACTTCGACTGGCGATTACTTCGCGAAAAATTATTGTAGACTAATGATTTTTTCTTCAAAATGAAGCTTGAAGTCTCTACTTTAAGAACGTATCTCCATTTTTTGTATGCGATACACCCCTGACGTCGAAGAGCATGTTTGTTATATTGAAAATTGCAAAGTTTAACGGAATACAAGGACGTGGCCAATTTTTTTCGGGGACGCCGTTTGTATCGTCATAAAGTTCAAATTTTCCTCTTCAATTTGCCAAAAAATGGAGTCACTGCAATTTTCTTTTCGCAAAGTTACAGCCTTTCAAAAATATCGTACGGAGCCGTGGAGAATACGGAGAGAGTTTGTTTACCGAGTTTGTTTGCTAAGAATGTTGGTTGTGGTGAAAACACGAGCCAGGAGCTAAAAAACATGTGCGCGTGCTTGCGTGCGTATGTTAACAAACACTTTTGCTGTTGCTCCACTATGAATTCCAGTCATTTAATCCGCCGGCAACTGACGGTGTCGAGTATCGATATTACGATCGATTGGGCGCGCTTCTCAACGGACGCGTTGCGCGCACAGGTGGATACTGTTTGCCGACGGACGCCGCGATGTGCAACGAGAACACCGGTATCGCCGTGTACGGCTCGGTCGGCTGACGTTGTATACCGCAGACGCGAGCTTTTGCCGGCGAAAGTGGCAATCATATCGTGGTGTGCAACGGTCGATTGTTGGATCGCGCCACCGGCAAAATCTGGATCGATCATATCGACTCGACTTTGGCGTTTGACTCGATCGATGAACCGTTACCGAACAACGCGGGCTTTCGATTCGTGTGTCCGCCGGGTATGCGCGACGAGCGCGACAACGATTACGTCGCCGCGCCGTTCGATCGATTGTTTCTGTTGCGCAACACTTGTGCGTCTCTGATTCCACACGCGGACGAGAGCATCGCGTCGAATTTCGAGGAGAACACTTGCGAGTGCGGCGATACTGCGCGATACGACGAACGATTGCGCACATATGTGCCCGATGAGCGCGCCGGCAACGACGATGCGTTTGACGCTCACACGCTGCATAGCGTTATTCGCGACGACGACGAACCCTGCATAGAGGCGTGGATGACCGTGTCGCAGGCTCGCGGATTGCTCGACGAGCCCCGTATGTGCGACGTGGAGCGAGCAGAGTCGGACCTGGGAGTTGCCGGGGTAGGATACCAACGAGTGTACGAGGCTCTGTTAGATCGAGTGGTGCCATCGCCCGCAGCGATGCTGATGTCTCGCACGGTCTAATTTCGCGATAGACCATTTGTACAGCGCATCAATTATAATGTGGGTTCGATAAATAAATTTTGCAAAGTAACGTTTAATCGTATTTTATTTGAACAATAAATCCGTCAGTTCCTTGATACAATTGCAATCTCGGCTTTTTTCGGTTTCGCGTGTTAATTTCTATATTTTTGTTCGCATCTATAGTTACATTTACAGTACGTTTACGCGCATTTTTATCGATGTGCTTTAGAACAATAATATCGTCGTCGTCGTTATCGTCCATAGTTATTATTTCATGTTCGTCACTCGCAGTTATCACATCTACCGTTATTGTCTCATCTTCGTTGCTTACAGTTGTAACGAGGCGCAGATGCACCTCGTTACTACCGGCCCGACCGACCACCTGTCGGGCCGAAGAACGGCGCTTTGCGCCACCATAAATTAACAAAGACGATCGCGCCGCCGGTATCACGCGCCGCCGCTATCGCGCGCCGCGGCGATCACGCGCTGCCGCTAGCGCGCGCGGCCGCGATCACGCGCCGTCACCGTGCCTCGCGCCGATAGGCGCGCCGCTCGATCCCCGCCGTATCAATCGTAGCGCGAACAACTATAAAACGGCGGCGATCGAGCTCCTAGACACCAGACCGATCCGTACCGCCGATTCGATCTAGACGCTTGTATGCCGAAAGAGAGAATATCCGGACCGTTTCGCTCTGCTTTCCGTATTCCGACTACCTGACCGGCGACTAAGCAAACGGGATTGTGTGTCCGCAGTCTCGATCGAGCGTTCTCGATACTTGGCCGTCTCCCGTCTTCCTGGGCTCGTGTGTACGCGTGCTCAGTCGAGCGTACTCGACAGTCTCTCGCCTTTACCCGCCGCCTCGAGTCAGGGGTTCGTCCGTCGGCGAACTCCGCTGAGCGTACTCAGCCTTTAGGCAATCCGTCTAGCGACCAGGAACCCGGGACGGTGTGTTCGCCGTCTCCGCTGAGTGTCCGCAGCACTTGGTCGCTTTCCTCCACGAACGTAGGGAAAAGGGAAGGTGCGTACGCCTTCTCTGTCGAGAGTCCTCGGCCCCGACGGACGAAATCATCTCGCGTCTCCCGCGACTCGCGTGCGTGCGTTCGACCGAGAATCGAAATCTCCGGTCCGGCGACCATTTTTACGCGAGCAATTCCGAAGCGAGTATTGGGCGATAATTGTCCGAGACGCCCAGCGTCGCGAAGCGAGACCGATCACCGCGCCGTTACCGTCGTTACGATCTACACGCGTCGCGTAATAGGCCCCGCCTTCCGCACGGCCTATCCGTTCGTACGAGCGCTCGCACCGCTCACCGCACCGCACCGTACCGTACCGACGCGCCTTACAAACGCAACCCGCGACATCGCCTTCGGGGCCGAACTCTTGTATCAAATTAAATATAGAATAAAGCTAACGTACTACTCTCGAACGTCTCGCTGCTTTCCTCCTCACCGAACCCGGACTCCGACGAGCCTTATCCGCGCGAAACGCGTAGCAGCGACCGAACCGCGGAGTTCGGCCGTTACACAGTTGTCATATCGACTACCGCCTCCTCTGACTCGAGCGCCTCGTCCGGCACAGACTCCTCGTCTTGCTCCGCCGTTTCGTCCGGCACAGACTCCTTGTCCTGCTCCGCCGTTTCGTCCGGCTCAGACTCCTCGTCCTGCTCCGCCGTTTCGTCCGGCACAGACTCCTCGTCCTGCTTCGCCGTTTCGTCCGGCACAGACTCCTCGTCCTGCTCCGCCGTTTCGTCCGGCACAGACTCCTCGTCCTGCTCCGCCGTTTCGTCCGGCTCAAACTCCTCGTTATGCTCCGCCGCATCATCCCGCTCAAGCGCCTCGTTATGCTCCGTCGCTTCAACCCGCTTAAGCGCCTCGTTATGCTCCGTCGCTTCATCCCGCTCAAGCGCCTCGTCTCCTCGCACAGATTGCTCAAAATAATCATTCACATAGCCAAATAATTGACTGATATCAAATTAGGATATCCAATGACTATGTTGCTGCTCGTGTATCTCCATTGACGGTGAAACGTCCGTGGAAGACGTTATCTCGCAGCTTGACATTTCGTACATCTGAAAAATATACAAATGGTTATTTGGTACAAATATACAAATGGTTATTTGGTAATATATTGCGCTATTGTGTATAATGTTAGGTATGTCTTACCGTGCAAACAAATTGCGCCATTTGTCAATGAGTAGGTGGGCGATGTGCAGAGTGCGAGGTTGGTGCGAGAGTGAATGACGCCCTCGCTCGCCATTGCGATATATACCGTTTCATTACCACGATAAGTGTCCAGAGTGGTCTTGATCTATCAGTATCGATAAACATTTCGGCCACTTCTAGCGCGTTATCGCGAAAAATAGAGTAATTGCGCAAAGATAAACCTCGATATCAAATACTTTAACAAATAGTAAATAGCACGTACGAGAAAAACAATTTTTTTGAGCGTTAGATAATTTTCGATTGACGAAACGCGATAAGCTCGAGTGGTACGCTCTCCTGATCGTTCGTTCGAGTGACGAGCGATAACATTTTTTACCCATTGAGAAAAATAGTAAACACTCGAGCAAGCATAAACACTTTACGTAATTTGCGCGAGCTGATTACAAGTTGAAAAAAATTCGGGCTACTACGATCATTATCATTCGTTCGAGTGACGGGCGATGACATTTTTAACCCACTGAGAAAAAGTGGTAAACACTCGAGCGAGCGTAAACACGTTACGTAATGTGCCGACTGGGAGATGCGAAAAAAACTGGGCTATTCTGATAACGATATACATGTTTATTATTGCTACAGGTTCATCATCGGTCACAAGGAGCATCGAGCGTGTGCGAATATGCCAATTTTACAATGTTTTCGAGAAAAGACAACGCTCGCGCGGTATGCTCGCAACGAGACCAAATGTTCGATTCGACGCATTCGTGCTTGTGCGTTCGATCGGTTATTTGCAATCTGATAAAGCGACCATCGTTGCGCAATATCGCCTCAAATGTTCGATTGTAATGCACAACATTGGACGAATCCAAGTCCAATCGAAACATAGCACATCGCGCGTAACGAGTCGCGTCGCCTAGGCGCGGTAACGCACAACCGATCATACCGGCTCTCGAATCTGTCTCGATAGTGTGCTTGATCTCGGTAGTACAATCGACGCTTACTAGCATAAAATAAAGTACGTTCGGTACAATTGCGATCAATCGCATATCGCACGCTTCATCGAATATTATTTTTTTTTCGTTGATCTCGACGTTGCTCGTTGTCGTCGCAATACGCATCGTCTTCCTCGTAGTCGTCGTTGTCATCCGAATAATCGGCCGGTTCGTCCGAATAGTAATCCGCCTCATCGTCGTCGCTGACAAAACGTTCGCTCGAGTGTTCGCGCGACGACAAACGAGGATCGCAATTGCTTCTCGTTGGTGGCGATTTTTTGACCGCGCGCGACGGTTCGGTGGCCGACGTACGCTGCGGTGACGACGACGCTTGCGAGACGCCGACAGCGTTGGTTATTCTCTTGCGACCGACCCCAACGTCAGTGTGCAGAGGTTGGCGCCGTTTTACATTCGCGTCGTAAAGATCGACGGTGGTCGCCATTGTCGATTGATTCGGCGTTACAGTCGGACCTTTGTTTCTCCTCGGTGCGGGTCGTTTAACTCCTCGGTCATTGCTCGGTTGATGAATCCTTCGCCTCTTTACACCTTTATGAACCGCCCGGTCCGTGACCGTCGGTTCGTCATCATTATCGCGCGTTTCGTGCTCCTCTTCGTGCTGCGTGGACGCGGTAAACAATTTCGGACACAATTTACCGATGCAATTGAATCGCACAAACTGAGCGGCGCACATGCTACACATACGACCGAGCGATTCGTCCACGCTGCGATTTTGCGCGATATTGGCGAAATCGCACGTGTTCATTTGCCGGAGCGAGCACTCTGACTCGTTGATGTATTCGTACCAATAATCGATGAACCGAATCATCAATTTGTCCGTGATGTCAGCGATATTGCCATATGTGCCAAATGAGCTCAACACTGCGAGTAACCTCCGTTTCGCGCGATCCGGATTGATGTCGGCACCCTAGCATATCATGTGAAATTAATCGTGCATATTGCGTCGCACTAGTGTACGACCGGAGCACAGATTCGCCTCGTCGGGCGTTAGTGATTGTCTGAGCAGATCGGCCGAATTCGTTTGCGCGTCGGTCGGCAGTACATTGTACGCGTTTGTAAACCTGATGAAATCATGAAACGAATCACGAGACAATCGTTTCAGCGTGTTTGTTGGATGAGCGCTCGATGTTCGCTGTCGGTCGTAAACGAGCAGCGTCTCGTTATTCTGACCGCTGGAATCGTTTTTGATCGTATCCTCCGGAACAGCGAGTTTGAACCCTCCTCGACCGTCCGCCTGCGATACGGTCGTTCGTTGTTTCCTCGCGTTCGTCGGCGACAAAGACGATGCTGGAACCTGGGCGCCGTTGTTGGGCCCATCGGTAGATCGATAATGCTACGCGATAGTAGCTGGTGTATTCGCGGATGTTGCACCGCTGCCGCCGCCCACCGTTGACAACGACGCGGAAGAATCGACCATTGTGCCGACGTTACGATAGCGCAACATGTTTAGCGTCGCCACCGCGTTTTTCACGTCGTAGCCCTCGCGAATGAGTTGAGCGGTCAATTCGTCGTCGATGATTTGATCATTCGGCTGATGATAAATCGACTCGTTCTGAAACAACGACGGCATGTTTCGCGATTGCTGACGCTCGCTCGCGGCCACCAACGAATCGATCGTCGTCGAAAAATCCATCGTTATCGCGTTATCGCCGGATTGTTCCATCGTTCCGAGCACGGTGTTTTATACCCGAACGGACAGATCGCGCTCACTTCTACTTTTCCGAACGTTTCCCCCATTTGCGAATGTCACTATCCAGTCGCGCTGCGGTTTCTCGATCGACGCGCGAAAAAATATCGCCGATTCTCTGCCGTTGTTAAGTCGTGGCTCGATGATGATATGACGGCGTGCGGTCGCCGTCGTTAGCGTTGAGCGAATGTCAGATGAAACACGCGCCGTTTGTCATCGAAAGCATTCGGATAATCCGTCTTGATGCGCTCTTTGATCTTGACCACTATTTCGCGAAAGTTTGCTCGAGACACGAGGTAACCAGTTTCCTCGACAAATTCGCGCAGAAATCGATACAGATCGGTGTCGCGAGTAGTCATGGTAGAGTCCTCGCGAATACGATAACGTTGCAGCAACAATTCGAACGGGTCGATCATGACGTGCAAGTTTCGAGCATCGCGTATCATTGTCTCTGACAGTTCGTCTATGATTATCGGATCGTCGAATTTGTCGCCTGTAGTGTCGCAAAAGATTCGCACCGACCGTTTGCGCATTCGCGCATCGCGCCGCAGAGCGATCTCGTCGCCGTGCGCGGAATTATCGTCCGCTGCTGCGATCAAGTCCGCAAATTCGGAAATTACGCTCGGTAGTATGTGACTGTCGAGTTGCGGCACAGTCGTCGAGGCGACGATTTCGCTGTGCGCCTCCGTCACGCTCATCGTCCCGGCTCGCATTCGGACGATTGCGACGACGACGATTTGTCGTCGTCTTCGACGCGCGAATTTGCGCGATTGTACATCTTCATCACTCGATCGCTCAAGTGAAAGGCCAGCATTCGTCGAAAGAGCGCTAATCCTTGCGCCCCGGTGTTCAGATACGCTTTCGTCGCCGCGTTCAAGTTCAATTCTGGCGTTCTATCAGTCGCTTCATCTTGGCCTGGCGCGTCGCGATCGCGTCGTACAACGCGTACGTGGCGTCGTTGTAGGTGCACATATCTGTGCGTAGTGTTCCATCGTGAGAAACAGACCGGCGCGAAACGCCTGATAGTTGATCCCTCGTGCGAAGCGTAGCGTGGCGAATTGATAGGAGACGCTCGGAGTGGCGTGGGTCTTGACGAAATCCACCGAGGTGTCGAGATGTTGGCCGTGCAGCGGTTTGAAGCAGTGCAGCATGCGCAGACAAAATTTCAATCGGGTAATCACTTCGGCGTCGCTGCGCAATGATATCGCGTCGTTCACCATGAGCACTATCTTGGCCAAATTTCGCAGGTATTGCGTCTGTTGCTGATGAAAATATCGACTCTTCATCATGGTGCTGGAGATGAGATTTTTGAAGAGATTCGCGTTCATGCGCTCCGGCTCGTCGACTTGGCAGATGTGCGATCGCATCATGCTCATCAGATCGGTATTCACCTCGTCCTTGATGCCGTGTCTCAGCGTGGCGTGCTGAGTGTGCCGCTGAGCACGCTCGAAAACACCGGTCGCAACATCTCCGACATGAATTCGCTCTTGCCGCTGTCGCTCGTGCCTTGCAGCAGTAACAGCAGTTTTGAGAAACTGTCCGGGGAATCGAATGGCCGTGATGTAACGCAATAGAAACATAATGACGCTGGTGTCGCCGCGCGCGAATATGAACAATGTGACCAGGGCTGTGCAGATGCTGTACGCTAGATCGTTCGAAACATCGTTTCCCTCAGGCCTCGACGTTGCATACGCGGTCAGTCCTTCGACAGGGAGTTTGTGTCGTACGAGTGAATGTGGCACTCAGATACAGACGAGACAGCGAGTCGTGACATTCGTCAAATAGCGAGCATCGCGGATCGGACAATAAGCGAATGCGTTCATGCTATCGCTCAGTGAGCGCGCGGCCCGCAACGACGCCGGCAGATCGGTCAGACCGTGCGCGCAAATGAATCGCTCGTCGCGATCGCTCGATTCACGATGATGCGACGGTGCGAATGAACGTAATGCGCCGTTCTCGTTCGCGCGTCACCAGAAACAAATACGCCGCCGCGATGTTCACCAGAGTCGCGCCGTCGTCCTCGGTTGCGACGGATGAGGATACGAACGATACCCAACGCACGAGCGCCTCATCGTTGGCGTGAGCTAGCACGAATTCGTGCAGACGCCAGGACGCGCAAAAATTGCGCATCGCGTCCAGACTGACGGTCGTGGTCGCCGACCGCAACGATCGCTCGCGCGAGTCTCGATCATCGCTGTCGCATCCGCGATTTCGTCGCGTCGCGCGTTTCGCGCCGATTGCTACGTTGAACGATGGAGGTACGGTGTGAAACATCACCGAGGAGGACACTAGATCGCGAATCGAGCGTTTCACCGCGATGTCGTCGCAGCCCGATCGCGGCACGTCCGCGATCACGTTCGCGTTGTCGTCATCGTCGTCGAAGCTAAGTGTGAGCTTGCGCTTGTACTTTTCGAGTTCGCGCATCAGCACCTCCTGATCGGTGAGCGGTCGTGACGCCTCGTCGTTCGCTTTCGCATTATCGCGTTTACTGCTCGACGTGTCGGCGAACGACGACGAGGCGGAGACATCGTTCTCGACGCGACCGCCGTCCCATTCGCGCGCGATCGCTTCTCGCATTCGTTTGCGCAGTAGCGACTGACTCTCGACGAGTATATCTCTGGCCAGTCGTTCGACCACGCGCTCGGCCGATTCGTTGAACTCGATCAACGATTCGACCGAACGCGTCGTCAGTAACAACGACCTGCAACCGAGAGGCGCGTGCAACATGTATGTCATGTGCACGCTGGAGTTGCCATGTTGCGGCGGTGATTCCACGAGGACGCGCATCAACTGTCGCACTCCGTCGCGACTCGGCAGCAAGTGACGACCGAAAGAGTGGGCCAGATTCAGCGCGATGATCGCGAATGCGCGCGCGAACGGAGGTGATTCCAGCAAAATATATCGGGCGTCGTGCTCGCTCAGCGATTGCGGCAACAGATTCAGCAGATCGGCCGTCTTGCAGACGAACGGCCGATCGAATTGCACACGAATTGCAACACGGACGACGTTGCGGATATGCAATCGTCCGCGTCGTCTTGCTGCTCATCGACCGTAGTAGCGAACTCTTTCTCGCGGTTGTCACCTTGTTGCTCGACGGTCGTCGCCGTCGCGGCGAGCGCGTTGTCGGTGCGCCAGGTTGTGCGTTCCGGCACCACGTTCGAGTACAGATAATGATTTATCGCGTCGCGCGAACACACCATAGCGAAATATTCGCCCGCGTGTTCTATCGCGTGATGCGCGAATCGATTCAACTGCCGATCGGTCGTTTCGTTGAAACGATAATGCTTCGGCGGATTGCAGTCCTCGTAATTGATCGTGAGGGTGCACGACATTGCGGGCGTGCTCAGCTCGAATCTGTTCAGATAGACATTCAGCACAATGTAATGTGACGTGCGCTTGTCTATGTAACGCACAAATTTATCGAGCGTCTGACCGCACACGATCGTCGTCTGGCCGCTCTCTTGAGACGCATTTTCGCCGCCGTTACCGACCAACGAATTGGCCGCGCCGCCCAGCGCGCTGCCGCGATACGTTTTGCCAACGAGCTCCATCGCTTCGATCAATCGGATGCGAAAAGCCGGGATCTCGACGTGCGACTTCGAACCTCAGCGCGATTTGGCGCCGTCTCGTCGCACCGCCGACGCCGACACCGGCGTCTCGTCGCGCGGCGGTTTCGCCGAGGCGTCGCGATGCGCTCGATTCTTCACCAGCGAAATGAACCTAGCAGCTAGATACTTGGCGAACGTGTCCGAATTGCGTGGACACGTGAGCGTGTCGTTGCCCGGATCGAGGTATCGCGTGCCGTCGTAACGTCAGTGCAAAAAGTTTGCCAGCTCGAGCACGTCTCTCGCACGCAGCAGTTCAGCGTAGAGATCGCGAGCCTCAGGCGCGCTCGACAAACTGTCGTTATGGTCGACCGAATCGCGAGTCGTCGACGCGCGTGCGTACAAATATTCAAACACGATATCGAGCACTTCCGTACGCGAATACAGACTGTCGTAAAGCACGTCGGCTGCCACACACGCGCCGTTTTGCAGCAAGCGACCATGCCGCACGGACATTTGTTCGAGCGGCGTTTTCAATGGCTCGCGGCGCAGCAGCAACGGAAACAGCACCATCTCCGAAATGCACATTTTATCCAGAATCGACGCGGAGCGGCCGTCACCGAGACGCTGATAACGATACAGCAGAAATCGAGTATGCCGCGTAAACTGCGAATCGGCAATGTCGTTGCAAGCGACCAGAAAGAATTCGCACACCTCGCCGAAGCAAAAGTTTTTGCCAAACAGGTAAAAGTAAAACTGCGACAGCGTGATGGACGGTGTGGCGTTGATCAGATGCAACAACATCAGAGTGACGCGCGGTTCGTCTCTGCGACGATTCGCGACACCGCTCATAACGTTCGAGTTCAACAAAAAGTCCATAAAGCTCGGACATATCTTTCGATACAGACTCACATGCTCCACGTAGATGTTTAGCATTTTATTGTGACGATCGCTCAAAGGCACGTTGCATCTATGTATCATTCGGATCAGTCGGTCGATGATGCGTCGATGCGCCGGCACGGTCGCGCGCGTCAGTATCAAACGCAGGAATACGCGCGACAGATGCATCGCCTTCCGGTATTCTTTCACTTGACGATCCACAGTGTCGACGTTGAGTAGGCTCGTGCGCCGTCTGGTTTACAACTCGCGAACTTTCGCCAAATCGTTCGGCGAGAACACGTAGTCTTGCTCGTTGCTGCTTTTATGGACCGTCGCTTCGCCGTTATCGACGACTCGCGAACCCAGCGTTGAGGCCATTGTGGTTCGTCTACCGATCAGCGAGAGCGACGGTAACTGTCGGCCGTTCGTTGACGCGAGTCGCTGTTCGTCGCAGAACGCACCGCCGAGTGTAGCGAATCGCTCAAACTCCGGCGACGAGGAAGAAGTTGTGGACGAGGACGAGGACGATGGCGCGTTTGGATCGACGGTGCGCGGCCGCTTGCTCGTCGTGGCGTCGGCTGCTGCAGCGCGTCGTTTGCCGCGACGACCCAGTTGTTGTTCGCTCGATATCTCAGCCTTGGTCCATTCCGTGATGTCGCGATACACTGCCCGTCTGTCGGTGCATCTGCGCTCCGAAATCATCAGCAATATACGATCCGACACGCCAATTTCCGTCGCTGCGGATTCTCGCACAGACGACGATTGCGCTGGCACAGTGTCGGCCGCGAACGACTCAGACATAATCGCGCTCGGTGTACGCGACGAATCGATCGCCGTCAATGACGCTCTTCGTGCGATCGAACATGGCGATCGGTTGTCGCGACTGTTTCTCGTCGCGTCTTCAATGACGAACGATACCACCGGTCCAAAATCGAACGACGTCTCGTCGGCTGTCGCAACGGAATCGTCGCCGCGCGGACTCAATAGCCAGTACCCTCGTCGTGCGGTTCTACCGGAGCTTATAAATTCTCTGATCCCGCCGACGGTGACGCACCGATCAATGGCTACGATCCCACCGGCGTCCAGGCGTACCGTTTGCAAAGCAGCGGAAAAGTCGCGCACTGTACGTACGTCGCCGTAGTACAACGGGGCCGATATCACGTCGTTAACGTCGACCGCGCTGATCCACGCGCTCATACGCGGACACAGCGATTCGTTGAAGCGGTTCGCTCGTTCGACCGTGGCTAACACCAACGTCAATGGTAATCTTAGTCGCGTATTGTCTAACGTCTGTTCTAACGCAGCATTCGGCGGCAGGAGTGAAATATCTCCGAAAACGGTCGCACTGAACGAAGCGTTGGTGTTCACGATAGATATATCGTCGCCGTTGAACATGGTCTCGGATTTTAATGATTTTGTGACTACGGTAATGGGTAGTAGGGAGCACTCGCCCTTTTTTACGAGTCGTGCGACTATCACCCCCCACTCTACAGCATTTTTGCTCCTTGACAAAAAATCGATTACGGCTCTTGTTTCTTCACTCGATGACATCAGTCTCCGGAAGAGGCGATAGATCGTTGTCGATCGGTCGCGCGATATCGCGTGTTCGCGCCGATAGATTCGCCGCGTTGATAACAACGCGCGATCGCAAGATTGCGGCACAATGTGAGACAATGGCGAAATCGGCGACGATCGAACGGCAACAGCTGTGCTTTTCTGAATCGCATCGCACCGGCGCCTACCGCACTCGCGAGCACAAACGCGTCGGTTCGTCGTTGACCGAGCACATTTCGGCGATAGCTCGCGATCGCGCGATCGTCGCGCGTCGCGAGCTCGCCGCCTTGAGCGGCGTCACTCGAGGACGCGTCGCCGCGACGACGACCGAGCGGCGAACGCGCCGCCGTATGCGCGCAATGACCGAGGCCGAGAACGGATTCACGCTGGTGCACTCTGTGACCACGGTGGCGAGTGCGTGAGTGCGTGAAAATCGCCGAGATGGACATGCGTCGAACATTCTACCGCGCGACCAGTGCGTCATGTTTCTGACCATGTGCGGCGATGGAGGCGCCGCTACCAATGTCGGTTTGCTAGATTACATATTTTTGCGCAAACGTTGGTCGGCTCGCGGAATATGTTTGATGGACAGCAGCGCGCCCGAAACGACCATTCGAGTGGATCGAGCGGTTGGCGAATGCGCACCGCCTGTGCACCGTTGCGACCTTCGCCGATTGGCCGACGCGTACGCTTGTTCGAAGAAACGACCGTGCGATTCGCGCGATTGCCCGACGCTCATCGCCACGATCAAACGAATGCGTCGTCGTGTCAATCTGGTGCTGCTCGACAATGAGCGGCCGCGGGCGCGACCGAGCGAGCGCGCGGAAGAAACGCGTGACGATTCGTTGCTCGCGGCCGGATGGATCGTGGCTCGTTCGACGCTGCGTCCGGGCGGTTCGTTGCTATTGCGAATTTTTGCTTTCGATGATATGCCACGCGCCGAAACAGTGCGCGCCATGATTCCGTGCGCGCATTTCACCGATTTCACCGTGCTGAAATCATGGCATTCATAAACGATGAGCGACGAGCGATTCGTGCAGCCGAGACGCTGCACAAACTGGTCGATCGCGTGTCTCGCGAGCAGACGCTCGAAATCGCGCGCGAATTGCAACGATACAGTGCTCGAGATCTGCTCCTGCCTGCACTAGATGCCGGTGGTTTTTCGATCGGATCTGGCGACGTATAGTTTTTTTCTCTTGCTCCTCTACTCTAAGGTCGAATTTTTGTGCGGTTGAAGCACGCTGTCGTAACAACCGCGACGTTTCACCGACGATCGTCTTGCTCGCGGCCGTTTACAAGCACGTCCGTAATTCAGAGCGAGGACGGGCCGGAGCGCGCGACAATGCTGCTGTTCGTGTTGGCTCTGTGCTTGATCGGATGCGCGTACGTGCTGTATTTGTCGAGCGCGAACAAACAGCACCAACGCGCGGTGATCACTCCAACGCCCACGACTCATGCGCCGCCGATTGCGTTGCCGCAGACTGGTAGAGAGCGGAAACAACAATCGGTCGTACCGCACCACGGTCGCATTGTTTTTACACACGCAAACTTGTTGCCGGGTCGAGCGTGCTTCGTGAGCATCGATCCGAATTCCGATACGCAATTCTCGCGCATAGACGCCGGGCAATTTCGTCCGATATTGGTGGCGATCTGGCGCGAATAACGAGACAGCATTACAACAGTGTTCGACGAAGCGACCGACGAAATTCGTCCTACGAGGAGCAAACTTTGCACGGCGGAAACGATAGAACACTCGCGATCGACGAATTGAACGCTATCTCGATCGAGTTCGAGGGATCGGACAATCGCGCAACCTCGGGCGAGTACGACGCGATCGTCATGATTCTCGAGAACGACGACCGCCACGGGCTCGATCATATCGAGGAGGCGATAGAGCCCG
The DNA here is from genome assembly GCF_003227715.2 of Harpegnathos saltator. Taxonomy (NCBI): domain Eukaryota; kingdom Metazoa; phylum Arthropoda; class Insecta; order Hymenoptera; family Formicidae; genus Harpegnathos; species Harpegnathos saltator. The sequence goes on from NW_020229908.1 coordinate 97,127, forward strand.
TGGCGAAGGTGACTCGCGATCAGCGACTAGCCGCCGCTCGCGATCGAGAGGCCGCCATGCTGTCGCGAATGTGGCGACTGTAGACAAAGACTTCGAGACGGACAATAATCGCTTGCATCGTCGCGAAATAGCGACGGACGCGGCGGTAAATCCCGAGCAATTGGCTCGCACCTTCGCGGTGTGTCTCTCGTTCATCGACGCCACGGACGAGGAGGGGCTCGCGTATCTGGCCGCTCTGATTCTATTGTATGTGCGAGTGATGGACGATCGCGTCGTGAGCAATGAGCGCTACGCGAAATTGCGCTCGGTGTGTCGTTCCGTCGACCCGACGTTGATCGTTCTAAAGTGACGAGACGTCGTGCGAATGGTGTACGAGGCTAAAAATCGCGCGGTGATCAACGTACCATCGTCACAGTTCCTCAGTCACTATACGCGCGGTCGATTGATCCATCAACGCAAGGTCGGTCGAATACCATCCGAGTGTATCTTTCACACGATCGATTCGTATCCGCGAAGCGTCGAGCGGTGCTCGATACGCGATTCGAGCCCCTCGACGCGTTACGGCTCGTACGCGTTGAACGAATCGTCGCGCGATGTGTGGACTCCGCCAATCGGGCCGCCGTGGTTTCTGCGACATCCGCCGAAACATTTGGCCCGAGTGGTTTCGTCTAACGGCGTGGCGTACGAATTGAAATCCCGACTGTACAGGATGTCATCCAAAGTGTACTATGTGCCGTCTGAAACGCGCCACAGCGACGCGTTCTTTGACGGTCGAAGCGAGCAGGACGTCGAATCGATCGAGGCAGCGATTCAACGACTGGGCGGTCGTTTCTACGTGAACCACTTTTGGTACGAGGCCGACGTAACGTCAATGGTGTTGCTGGACGGGACGCGATTCGTCTGGGTCGACAATGCGCGCGATGACGCTTTCGAAGTATCATTATCGCTCTATCGAGCGCCCATCAACGAGTTGAACGATCTCAACGGCGCTAGAAAGAGCGGTTTCGCTATTCTCGAACAGTCGCACGGGGTCGGAAAGATCGCCGGCGAATCGTTTTCGAATTTCGTCATGATGCACAAGGTGCACGACGGCTGCGAGCAATTCACCAATGTTCATATTTTCATGCAACAACGAGACACAACCTCCGCTCGTCCGGCGTGTCTGCTCGACAACATCAATGAAATAAGAATACAGGTACCGGTCGGTTGCCGGGTTATCGCCAAGGTGCGCCATAAACACGAGGTGTCGTCTAACGCGAGCGACGGCGTGCTCGTCGACGCTCCGTTTATGCGCCGTTGGCTTCATTTGCCCGACGAAGAATTGAACGCCGAAATGTGGCGGTATTCGATGAACGACGAGAAACGATACTGTTCCTAATGCCGAGATTGCGCGACTGCGCGTGGAAAAGCATCGATTGAGCATTCGCAATCACGCAATGTTGTTACGTGCAGACTGATCGATGGGCGTGCGAGTAACAAGCGCCTCGTCGATCTCTCTGGCTCGATAATGAAAAAAAGATATCGATGGAAACAGACGCCAGCATTCGTTCAGCGCAAACAATCAGACATTTGATAAATTTTCTTGAATCGAATCGTGTCACGGCGCGCTAAAACAAACATGGACCTCTTTGTTTGGCCCTCCCGGCGAGATCTCGAGTATAAAAAAATCGATACTCGCATTTCACGGTTCAGAATGGCGCTGAGAATCACACAGTTCGTACGGCATCGCGGATAGAGATCGAAATCTAACCCACCCGAGAATGGATCGTCCGGTGCGTTCGACCGTGTCGGAGACGGCCACATGGGTCGCAATGTTCGAGACGCTGTTATCGGTGCAGATTGATCGGCTCGCTGATCGATATAGCGACTCGACGGCGCCAAGACGACGACGACGTGCTGTTTGTCAGCGGACCCGGCGGCAAATGGCTAGCCGAGGTCACTACGATCGATCTGATGAGAGACGAGGCCGCGATGGTGCGTCTGACCGAGGAGTCCGAATCGGCGTTACAACGGCTCGTTAGTGCGCACGATGAGCAGCAACGAATGCGAGCGAGCAGCGACGGCGAATCGTACGAGATTGTGTTCAATTGGTTCGCCGTACGTTCGAGCACCATGGGCGCCAACGAGCGAAATAGCGCGCTGAGATACTCGGTATCGCTTGAGGACAACAGTTCGGTTACGGTGATTCATCACCGTCTCGACAAAGTTCCAGCATCACCGAAGCCGAGATTGCATGACTGCGCGTGGAAAAGCATCGATTGAGCATTCGCAATCACGCAATATTCACTGCCAAATGGAGCAACTGTCACATCCGCACTACCAATTGTAAGAGGAAGCACCACACAAAATTTTTTTTCTCTCTCTCTTCTTTCCCTGGGATCACCACAAAATTTTTCTAAGTCCCTCGACCCTAAATTTTTCTAAGTCCCTCGACCCTAAATTTTTCTAAGTCCCTCAACCCAAAATTTTTCTAAGTCCCTCAACCCAAAACTTTTCTAAGTCCCTCGAACATAAATTTTTCTAAGTCCCTCAACCCAAAATTTTTCTAAGTCCCTCGACCCTAAATTTTTCTAAGTCCCTCAACCCAAAATTTTTCAAAGTCCCTCGACCCTAAATTTTTCTAAGTCCCTCAACCCAAAACTTTTCTAAGTCCCTCGGCCGAGAATTTTTCTAAGTCCCTCCGCGCCGAAATTTTCTAAGTTCTAATTTCCAAACCCCCACTACCTTCCCACTCCAGAGGAAAATTCGGCGGCTCGGGAAAGCCGCAGCTCAGGGACCGCGGAGCGCCCGAGAAGCAGTCTCAGTCGTGCAGTGATCTGGTGCAGTGCTTCCTCCATCCCTCCTAGGGTCTAGTATAAGTGCTAAATCTAACTTAGAATATTTTCGTGAGTTTTTAACTTAGAATATTTTCGTGAGTTTTTAACCTTAGAATATTTTTCGTGAATTTTAAACTTAGAATATTTTCGTGAATACGAACTTAGAATATTTTCACTAAATCTAACTTAGAATATTTTCGTGAGTTTTAACTTAGAATATTTTCGTGAGTTTTTAACTTAGAATATTTTCGTGAATACGAACTTAGAATATTTTCACTAAATCTAACTTAGAATATTTTCACTAAATCTAACTTAGAATATTTTCGTGAGTTTTAACTTAGAATATTTTCGTGAGTTTTAACTTAGAATATTTTCGTGAATACGAACTTAGAATATTTTCACTAAATCTAACTTAGAATATTTTCGTGTATTCATTTAGTTAAAATATACTCTTGTTAGCCGATTCAAGGTTAGATTCACTCTCCCATCTCCTCCCATCCCCGACCGCTAACGCATTGGAATCGCCTAGCTGATAACTGGCCGCCGATTCTTCAAGGTATTCGCATCACTAGAATAGGGGCGTATAGGCTGCGGCTCGATCGCACCGCCCATCCGTAGACGCACAGGTTGCGGCTCGATCGCACCGTCTACTAGTTACTCGAAGGCGCATAGGTTGCGACCCGATCGCACCGCCTGACAGAATAGGGAACTCCGAATTAACCACACGAATACAGCTGGCCGGAGTCACGGGAGTGATTCCAAATGCGCCCTGTACGCAGGGGTGGTCGTAAGAAATTCATCAAAAAATTAGAATACCAACTAAAGCACGGACAAGCGTACCACCCTTACCTAGGTGTCGAACCCACCAACTCCGCTCCCGACAAGGGGCATCCTCGTTCCACTGAACCCCCTCGCTCTCCAGAATCTCCTCAGTCGCCCGTGCCAGAGCGCCCGAAAGCTACCGCCCGCAAATCATACAGTGTTAGCAAGATCGATTGTGACACCCATCCGCGACTACCGATCATTCGACGCGGATTCTCGCCACGAGATCCGAGGCCTGCTTTCTACCGTCAACTGCGTGCAGAGATCCTGCACTACTACTACGGAGCATCTACCCCGCCTCACACCCTCCGCACCTGTAACGAGAAAACTCCGACCCTCGAACAGCTTCGTGGGCACGTGCGCAACTCCATGACACAGGTGTGCCAGATTATTACATTGGATTAAAGGAACTGGTGAGTGCCATTTGCTCTATACTCCGCGGAACATCGTGTCGAGCCCGACAGATCGCGCGTATCCCTGGGGAGAATCACGCGATTCGTTTGACCAAAAAATTGCGATCTAGCCCCGCGTCCAGGCCCGAGCACCTGCAGCCTAGCATCGCAACCGCGGCCGACCGGGACGTAACATAAAATTGGTGACAGCGGTGGGATACGAAAAGGGCTCACGACGCGAACCCCGCGATTAATTAAGCAAACCCACTGGATTACCGCTACTGAAACGCGATTGAAACAAAATCATCCGCCCCGATGGCGACTCGTAGTAAAAAGACCGATAAACCCGACAAACCGGATGAGATATACAGTAAGGAAGAAGCAGAACTTCTGTCTCAGCACATCCGGGAAAAGGAACTGCAAGTACAAAGAGAATCCGACGCGGTGCGTAGGGAACGCGAATCATTTGAACGAGAACGCGAGCTTGCTCGGCGACGCATCGAACAGAGGGAAGCCGCCCTCCACGACCGCGAACCGGAAATGTCGCGTAGAGAAACATCGCACGACCGTACAGCCGACCAAGGCCCCATTAACGAAGAAATGTTGCGCGACATAGCCTCACTCCAGCGGGAACCTCCAAAAGACGGACCGTCACCCCCTATCGCCCCCTACTTCGACGCCACTAGTGTGCCTCATAGCCTCCAGCATGACTACTCCCTCGAGATCCCCCGTGTAACATTCAAGGACGCGCTCGAATCGGTACCACACTACGACGGATACAACGTGAGTTACGCGCAATTCGCGCGAGCCTGTAGACGCGCTAGAGACATCGTTCCCCCGTCCGCCGAACGAAACCTCGCACGCCTCCTCGTCAACCGACTGCGAGGGAAGGCCTACGCCGCGATAGAAGACGAACCATGCGATTCGGTCACGCAGCTCCTCGACGCGTTAAGAGCCACCTTTGGCTCTAGTAAATCAATTTATCACTGTAAAGGCGAACTCTATACCGTGTTCAAAGATCCCAACGAGGACATGACAGACTATGTCATCCGCGTAAAGGAACTTCGCGCATCCGTGCTAGAATGCGAACGCATGGAAAGAGGGATGTTAGACGAAAAACTAATTAGACAAATCGACGAAGCAACCGCGTACGCATTCTGCGATGGACTGCCGCGACAGTATCGTTACTTGCTAAGACCCGAGCACTACCGTAAACCATTCGAGGCATTCGCGTTCGCTAAGTCACTCGCGAGGCGGGATACACTCGACCAGGAACGAGAAGACGCCGCGCGCCGGAATAACGTACGACCACGATCCAACGACGTACGCATAATTGACAAACCGATTGCTCATTCGACTCCGATCAAACACGAGCCCGGGTATGGTCCCAACACGAATCGCAACGGATCAACACCCGCGTCTAGGAACAATCCCGCCAGGGACTACGCTGATCCCAGGGGCCCTCATGCTTGGCATAACCGAACACCCCCAGCCCCTCGATTTTCGCCACCTCCGCCGCGACCTCGAAATTCGATGACGGACCGGAACACAAAATGGTGCCGCTATTGTAAGAACATCGGGCACGAGATCGAAGAATGTCGTAAACGCCAATACAACAATTCGCGACGGGACCAGGGAAACGCCGCACGCCCCTCGGGGAATACGGACGCACCCCGAGCGGGAAGCTCTCAGACACCCACTCGTCCGATACGCAATATAACAGTGGAAGATTCACCTCAGCAAGAATCGCGGTCCTAAACCCCCGCGAATTTTCATACGCCCCCACAGTTACAATGAAGGCTGATGGCCTAACGGACACGATAACCTTCATGATCGACACCGGGGCCGCGCCAAATTTAATAAAAAAGGGAACACTAACTCGAAATAACGAAATAGATCCCATCGACACGCTACTCTTAAAAGGGATCACCGCGGGAAGCATCCCCACTCTGGGGTCTATTACTATTAAATACATGGGTTTCCCTATTAAACTCCATGTAATCAACGACGATTTCCCAATCGCACAGGAAGGAATCCTAGGATCCGCCTTCCTAAAGGACGCGGGGTCCATCGACTTCAAAAACCAAATTCTCACGTGGCAAGGAGTGCCCATTCCTCTTTCGAATAATACGTTGGTTACCGTACCGGCGAGAACGCGCGGGGTATTGCCGCTTAAAATCCTAAACCCAAGCCCTAGGGAAGGGTATATCCCTCGAATTACAATTCGCGACGACGTGTTCCTAGGAGACGCCGTCGTGTCAAATCGAAACGGTTTAGCGTATGTAGGAATCGTAAACGCCGGAGAAACGGAATGCAAACTCCCTATTCCTACGGTCGAACTAGAGGAAGTAGAGATATTAACCGGAGACCCCTCGACGTCGCGTCAACCGGAACTCGGGGGCTCCCCGGCCAGAGATAAAGGGATCCAACGCGCACGCACGCCTACCCTAGGGACTGACGTGCCTGCGCCTCGCCACAAAACAAAACAGCCCTTTGTCTCCCAAGCGAATACGCCCGAACGCCTAGGCCTTCCAGGCGAACCTCGCGACACACAACACATGCTCTCAAGCACAGCGGTCGATGATGCAACAGACACGTATAAACAAAGAGACACTCGACGCTCGAGGCTCCTAAACCTGCTGCGCCTTGACCATTTGAACGAGCCCGAAGTAAAAAACGTAAAAGAACTACTGAACGAATTCAGCGACTTGTTCCACCTACCCGACGAACAACTACAATGTACCTCAGCGACCAAACATCGAATAACTACCACCGACAACACTCCAATTAACACCAAACAGTATAGATATCCGCCAATACACAAGGAGGAAATTGATAAACAAATTCAAGATTTGCTAAAAAACAAGGTTATCAAACCTTCGAACTCACCATACAACTCCCCCTTGTGGATTGTGCCCAAAAAGGCCGACACCCAAGGTAACAAGCGTTGGCGAATGGTAATAGACTATAGAGCGCTAAACGAAAAAACCGTGGGAGACGCGTATCCGCTCCCCAACATAACCGAAATACTCGACCAACTCGGCAGCGCGAAATATTTCAGTATATTCGACCTCGCTTCAGGCTTCCATCAGATCGCGATGCATGAGGACGATGCGCCAAAAACAGCCTTTTCCACGCCCCATGGGCACTATCAATTCAATAGAATGCCATTCGGTCTGAAAAACGCGCCAGCTACCTTTCAACGCCTCATGGATCAAGTTCTGACCGGCCTGCAAGGAACCGAACTGTTCGTCTACCTCGACGACATTGTTATATACGCGAGCTCACTCGAAGAGCACTCAGCCAAGTTTGCGAAGCTAGCACAACGCTTACGCGTCGCGAATCTTCATCTACAACCGGACAAATGCGAGTTCCTGCGAAAGGAGGTATCCTATCTCGGACACGTAATAGGGGAAAACGGGGTAAAGCCCGACCCTAAGAAAATTATCGCGGTTAAAGACTTCCCACGGCCAAGAAACGCGAAAAACATAAAACAATTCTTAGGCCTAGCCGGTTACTACCGGCGCTTCATACAAAATTTCTCCAAAATAGCTAGACCACTAACATCCCTGTTGAAAAAAGACGCCAAATTCACGTGGAACGAGCTACAAGAACACGCATTTGTCTCGCTCCGCAACTCGTTATGCACGGAGCCGATCTTACAATACCCGGACTTTACTAGACCGTTCGTCGTCACCACGGATGCGTCCGGATATGCGATAGGCGGTATAATCAGTCAGGGACAGATAGGCAAAGATCTCCCCATCGCATACGCCTCTCGACTCTTAAACGCAGCGGAACAAAATTACTCGACAATCGAGAAGGAACTCTTAGCCATAGTGTACTGTGTACAACATTTCCGTCCCTACCTCTACGGTCGCAAATTCAACCTGGTCACGGACCACAGACCACTAGTGTGGCTGCATTCTGTGAAAGATCCGAGCTCGAGATTAGTCCGTTGGCGATTAAAACTTCTCGAATACGAGTACGAAGTCACATACAAAGCAGGTAAAGTTAATGCTAACGCAGACGCCTTGTCCAGGAACCCCGCCGAAATACGCCTATTCCCCCTCGCCCCTGAACTTGACGTCTCCAGTTCCGATGAATCCATCTTTTCCCCGCGACCCGACCAACAACGACGAGAAGAGAATTCGCGAGACCAACCGCCAGACGCACACGACCCCGACGATCACCACGACGATCACCCCGACGACTCAGAAACCGACACCGATGACAGCAGTACAACAGACAGCGCGTCCAGCCCAGAAACCGAGATATTCGATCAAGTAAATGAACCATACGTACTGCGTAACGAAAATATAACCGAGATCAAAGACAATTTCCTATTGCGAAAGGACCACAAGGCCGTATTCGTCACCCAAAAGGGCGACCCCTGCGATAAAGGAGCTAGACTGCTCCAGGAACATGACTTGCTACCTGCGTTACGCAGCCAAACACTGGGAAGAGCGAGTGTAACGACGGAGAAGGAACCAAAAATCATATCCCTGGTGATCAAAGAGCGTAAAATCACGCAACTAGACATAGAGATCCTTCGCGAGGCCATACAATCCCTACGAGATGTCTGTCAAGAGCTTCAACTCAACTCCGTGTCACTATGCAAGGGCGACTTAGAAAACGTACCTTCCGACACCATCCGCAACCTGCTGCAACAAACATTTGAGGGCGACCCGACCAAAATCCTCCTATGCAACAACCAAATTCAAGTACCACCCCCGGGAGATAGGAGAAGGATTCTAGAGGAATGCCATTCCAGCATGATCGGAGGACACAAAGGAGTGACAAAGACGTACTTGCGCATCAAGGAAAAATATCAATGGCCCAATTTGAAGGAAGAAATACAGGAATTCATCCGCAACTGCAGAAGTTGCCAATTAAAGAAACTAGTAAGAGTAAAAACAAAGCAGCCCATGGTCATCACGGACACCCCAAAGGAAGCGTTCGAGAAAATCTCAATGGATATCATGGGCCCACTCCCCACCACTTCCTCCGGCAATTCCTACATCCTCACAATACAAGACCTACTAACCAAACACTCCACCGCCATCGCGCTGAGACAAGCCTCCGCGTTAGACGTAGCAGACGCGTTCGTAAACAATTTCATCTGCCTATACGGCGCACCAAAAGCAGTTCTAACCGACCAAGGCTCTCACTTCATTAACAGCCTCATCAAGGCTGTGGCCCGAAAATTTAAGATCAACCAGTGCAAGACTACCGCGTACCACCCACAATCAAACGGGTCCATAGAACGCAGCCACCACGTCTTGTGGGAATATCTGAAGCAATACACCAACACGCAACACGAATGGGACGAATTCCTTAATCTCGCAATGTTCTCGTATAACTCAAGCGTGCACGAAGGGACCTCCTATAGGCCACACGAGCTAGTCTTCGGGAAAAGTGTGCGAACACCGTCTAGCGACCCACCTATCGAGGATAACTTAAGCGAAACATACAAGGATTACTTAACTACGCTGTTCAATCGCCTAAAAACCACACAGGAACTCGCTCGCGAGAATCTCTGCGGAGCCAAGGCCCGTAGCAAACGCTACTATGATCGAAACTTAAACCCTCAGAATTCAGAGTAGGAAGCTGCGTGTACTTACTAAAAGAACCCAGCAAGGGTAAGCTAGGAGACCAATACTCGGGCCCATACCGAGTACTAGAAGTATTACGAAATAATAACATACGCATTAGTATAAGCGAAAACCAGACGAAAATCGTCCATAGTAATAAGTTGCGTCTAGATAAGGCCAAAGGCCCCCCTCTCCGACCATAGGCCAGCAACCCCACTGCTAACACCAGGACACAAGGCAGAACGACGCGACGAAGGGCACACATCAGTACACCACGAGCCTCGCACCAAGATGCACCTCCTGACAGCCCTCGCCCTCTTCGCTGCCTTCGGAACCGAGCCTGCAACCTCCCTCCTGGGATACGACTGTGGAGGAGAAGGATTAAACATTACATCGCTCTCATTAACCGACATTGCCGAATGCCACGTTGACGACGTCGAACCTAAGAAAGAAGAGGTCTATCTACAGCTAATGCAATTCAACGACTTCACCCACACCGAGGCCATTCAATGCCGCCTAGAAGTCGACCGCATAATCTACCGCTGTGGAATGTGGTCCCATGTATCCACTGTCCCCGGAGGAAAACGGAGCTATATAAGAGAAATCTCCGAAGAAGCCTGCAGGAAGTCCCAGGAAACAGGAGCTATCATTTTGGGAAACGATATCCTAATTGACGGTTTAAAAAGAAACTCAACTACGTCACGGAGTCTGACCCTCGCTGGATCATTACAAAACGACGGCGCCTGTCAAGGAGCCGCCTATACTGACCCATTCGGAACGTGGGAAAACGCCATTGTCCAGGCTAGCGTCCGGATAACCTTACGAGACTTCCTGGTCCCCATCAAAATAATGGCCAACGAAGTCATACTACCTTCGGGAATCCGCTGCAAAGCCACCAGCCGGGAATGCCTCGACGCCGACGGGACCACTACATACTGGAAATCCACACCCAAGGATAATTGTAATTTCGACAGATACGATATACTTTACGAAGGCTTCGCGCACAAACTATCCCCTTCACCCGGACAAGGGGATGGACCCACCATCTACACAGTTACTAACAACGATGCAACATTCGCCCTCGCCAAAACCTCAGAATCAAACCTCTGCGGGTACAAAATCATGCACACAGAACACCCAAAACTCTTCATTCTCGAAACCTCGAGAGGACGGACTTTCAAGGAAAAATCCAATATCGCAATAGACAACCTAGACATGTTCGCCTACGTGAACTCCAAATTTGTCTACATCGAACGTCACATGAAAAACCAACTGACGAAACTCTACAAGGACATCATGATACAGAAATGCGCGCTGGAAAGACAAATCCTAGAAAACGCACTATCCTTATCTAGCATCGCCCCGGACGAAATGGCGCACCGCCTAATGAAAAGCCACGGATACACGGCAGTGACCTCCGGAGAAGTCATATATATAATTAAATGTATCCCAGTCACGTGCAAAATCCGCCAAGCAGAGCGTTGCTACAACGAACTTCCAGTAACTTACAACAACGCCTCATATTTCCTGACACCGCGCTCACGCATCCTCACCAAATCCGGCACACCGAGGGAATGCAACGAGTTGTTACCTCCGATGTACAATATCGAGGAGGCCTGGTATAAAATGATGCCACGACCAGTGGAATCAATCGCACCTCCCGTAATCCGACCTCTTACCAAGCCTACCTGGAAGTACATAAACCCTTCCAACCTGGCGACCAGCGGAATATACTCCGCCGACGACCTAGACCGACTCAGGAACCACATAATGTTCCCAGTGGAGAAACCTGCAATCATCAGCACCTTAGCACAAGGAGCCATGGGAAGAAAGGTCCCAGCCGGAACCATCTCCCTGTATAATATGCTGGACGAAGAATCTCTGGAAAAAATCGCCGAGAGCGCAGGAGCACGCCTATGGAAAGGTTTCATCACATTCGGTTCAGCGAGCGCAGGCATCTTGAGCATCATACTCCTGATCCGACTAGCCAAATTGGTAGTCGACTCCATTATAAGAGGCTACGCACTCCACTCGATATACGGATGGAGCCTCCACCTATTAGGCGCAATCTGGAGCTCACTCACCCACCTGCTGATCCACCTTGGAGGACGCGGGAAGACCCAACAGAACGAACAGCCCAGAGAAGAAGAAGCAGCCTTGGAAGTATTAGTACATCCCAAAACCGAGGCAGCCGACAACGCACGAGACACTAACAGTGAAAGTGAAGCGCGAATTGCAAGTGCCCCAACAAAAAGTTACAGCGAACTAAATAATTATCTGAGCGAAATACGCCAAACCAGACATTAAAGCGACATTTAGAATAAGTACATATATACATATCTCCAGAAAACGTCGGTTCAATGACGACCGACATTTTCTAATAAGGGGGGAGGTGTCACATCCGCACTACCAATTGTAAGAGGAAGCACCACACAAAAATTTTTTTTTTTCTCTCTCTCTTCTTTCCCTGGAATCACCACAAAATTTTTCTAAGTCCCTCAACCCAAAATTTTTCTAAGTCCCTCGACCCTAAATTTTTCTAAGTCCCTCAACCCAAAATTTTTCTAAGTCCCTCAACCCAAAATTTTCTAAGTCCCTCGAACATAAATTTTTCTAAGTCCCTCAACCCAAAATTTTTCTAAGTCCCTCGACCCTAAATTTTTCTAAGTCCCTCAACCCAAAATTTTTCTAAGTCCCTCAACCCAAAACTTTTCTAAGTCCCTCGGCCGAGAATTTTTCTAAGTCCCTCCGCGCCGAAATTTTCTAAGTTCTAATTTCCAAACCCCCACTACCTTCCCACTCCAGAGGAAAATTCGGCGGCTCGGGAAAGCCGCAGCTCAGGGACCGCGGAGCGCCCGAGAGCAGTCTCAGTCGTGCAGTGATCTGGTGCAGTGCTTCCTCCATCCCTCCTAGGGTCTAGTATAAGTGCTAAATCTAACTTAGAATATTTTCGTGAGTTTTAACTTAGAATATTTTCGTGAGTTTTAACTTAGAATATTTTCGTGAATACGAACTTAGAATATTTTCACTAAATCTAACTTAGAATATTTTCGTGAGTTTTAACTTAGAATATTTTCGTGAATACGAACTTAGAATATTTTCACTAAATCTAACTTAGAATATTTTCGTGAGTTTTAACTTAGAATATTTTCGTGAATACGAACTTAGAATATTTTCACTAAATCTAACTTAGAATATTTTCGTGAGTTTTAACTTAGAATATTTTCGTGAATAACTTAGAATATTTTCTATTTACTTAGAATATTTTCGTGAGTTTTAACTTAGAATATTTTTATGAATGTGAACTTAGAATATTTTTACTAAATCTAACTCAGAATATTTTCGTGTATTCATTTAGTTAAAATATACTCTTGTTAGCCGATTCAAGGTTAGATTCACTCTCCCATCTCCTCCCATCCCCGACCGCTAACGCATTGGAATCGCCTAGCTGATAACTGGCCGCCGATTCTTCAAGGTATTCGCATCACTAGAATAGGGGCGTATAGGCTGCGGCTCGATCGCACCGCCCATCCGTAGACGCACAGGTTGCGGCTCGATCGCACCGTCTACTAGTTACTCGAAGGCGCATAGGTTGCGACCCGATCGCACCGCCTGACAGAATAGGGAACTCCGAATTAACCACACGAATACAGCTGGCCGGAGTCACGGGAGTGATTCCAAATGCGCCCTGTACGCAGGGGTGGTCGTAAGAAATTCATCAAAAAATTAGAATACCAACTAAAGCACGGACAAGCGTACCACCCTTACCTAGGTGTCGAACCCACCAACTCCGCTCCCGACAAGGGGCATCCTCGTTCCACTGAACCCCCTCGCTCTCCAGAATCTCCTCAGTCGCCCGTGCCAGAGCGCCCGAAAGCTACCGCCCGCAAATCATACAGTGTTAGCAAGATCGATTGTGACACCCATCCGCGACTACCGATCATTCGACGCGGATTCTCGCCACGAGACCGAGGCCTGCTTTCTACCGTCAACTGCGTGCAGAGATCCTGCACTACTACTACGGAGCATCTACCCCGCCTCACACCCTCCGCACCTGTAACGAGAAAACTCCGACCCTCGAACAGCTTCGTGGGCACGTGCGCAACTCCATGACACAGGTGTGCCAGATTATTACATTGGATTAAAGGAACTGGTGAGTGCCATTTGCTCTATACTCCGCGGAACATCGTGTCGAGCCCGACAGATCGCGCGTATCCCTGGGGAGAATCACGCGATTCGTTTGACCCAAAAATTGCGATCTAGCCCCGCGTCCAGGCCCGAGCACCTGCAGCCTAGCATCGCAGCCGCGGCCGACCGGGACGTAACACTTCGCCAAAGACCGCGCCGTTCGCGTCGTTCGGGATCTTACCGTGCAAGACGTCCTCACCGATGGCGAAATTGCTCACGCGACACTCGTCGCTCTTGCCGTTCGCGCTGCGAGCCCACGATTGCGTGATGTACATGATCAGACTGAGGTTGGGCGCGAGTTCGCACGTGTCCGATTCGGAGCGTACTCGAACAGCGCTAGATCCGCGACCGTGGTCGGCGCGTCCGAGGTGAGAGTCGAGTCGTCCCCTCGCGTCGTTTCAATCTCACCTTCCGATCTTTTATATTCGCAACGACGGCACAAAATAAGAATCGTTCCGGTTAACACACTCGGAGCGACGGCAAACTCGCCGTCCGATCTCTATATTCGCAAAGAAGAGGTATTAGTATAATCACCGTCGTGGACGGCCTGGTAACTGACTTACGAATCGGCAGGAGCTTCTGGTTGATCCTCTCTCGGAAAGAACTATCTGCGGAGACGGAACTCTGGAGACTTCCCTTCATCAAAATCTACCGCGGATTATATACCCGAGATTTTGGGGCTCCCTTTTCTTCGCCCTTAATCGGAGTTAATTTCCGCGTTTTATAATCGGAATTAATCGTGATTATGCGGCGTTTGGCCGAAGATAACTTCGGCGGTTTTTGGCCGGCTAGCCTCGGCTCGGCGGCCGACCGTGCCAGAGCGTCGTTGTCTGTGGTCGGGCATGTTCGTCTGAGCGCGACGTCTAGGGCGCGGGTTTGTCAGCGCGGGTTCGGGCGTGTGCGCTCAGCTGACTGCGCGTTGCTGTTAGGCGGCAGTCAGCGTAACGGCGTTAAAGATTTTTGCGTCGTTACAGTCCCTGTGTGTGAGTGTTATAAAACGTAACAACGGATGATCTGTGCGTTTAACGTACAAATAATCATAAAGATTTCTTTTTCGTACCAAAGTACGATGCTGTTCGTCATCATTGTCATCGCTCCCCTGAATCGCATTCGTAACCGCGCGAGGACGTTCGAAACGATGATGTCGCCACGTGTAACGTATAGTCACAAACGGCGACGATACCGACAGCCCTTCGGCGTCAGGCGAGCG